>NC_030429.2:23977585-23995085 GCF_001660625.3 Ictalurus punctatus | reverse complement strand
CAATTGTAGAACAATTGAAGGACAGTACAGAATAAATTGTGGCAATTGTGATAATTTTAGAAAAACAAGTTCCCCACAATAATCACTTTCCACTCTCCTCTGTTGTTGTAGGTGGAACTCCAGATGTTTGGGGAAGCTGCTGATTGGTGGAAGGTGTATTGGTGGGTGGCACAACTGTGCATAGTAGGAGTATCGGTAGAAGGAACCCCACCTTGGCCATGCCCTCACAATTGTGAGTGCTTACATGAGCCTCTCAAGGTCAACTGCTCCTCATGTCACTTAAATTCTGTACCGGAAGGTATCCATAAAAACACACAAAGCCTCAGTCTGGCCAATAATCTCCTGAAGACACTTGGAAAACATCAGTTCTCTGACCTGAAACAGCTTCAGGAACTGGATTTGAGTGAAAACATGCTGACAGTGATTGAAGTGCAAGCATTCTCTGGCCTGCAAAACCTTCTCATTCTGAGGATTTCCCAAAATCGTCTTAAGATCATTTTGGTTGGAGTGTTCTCTGGTCTTCAGCGTCTCCGTCTGCTGGACATTAGCAAGAATGAAATCCTTGTCTTTCTCAATGACATGTTTTATGAGATGCCATCACTACAGAAGTTGGAAGTGAATGACAATGATCTTGTATTCATCTCAAACCGTGCCTTCAGTGGCCTACTATATCTTCAGGAACTTAACCTGGATGGCTATAACCTTACCTCATTCCCAATCGAGGCACTGTCACAGCTTCCCAGGCTGGTGCGGCTGCGTTTCTGTCACACTGGTCTCACAGTGCTACCCAACAATTCATTTAGGCATCTGACTCAGCTCAGGGAGCTGACAGTGTCCCACTGGCACAGGCTGGATACACTTTTACCTAATAGCTTGACTGGACTTAACCTCACCTCTCTGACACTCAGCTACTGCAACATGAGCTCTGTGCCATATGATTCTTTGCGCCATCTGGTCTATCTGATCTACTTGGACCTGTCCTATAACCCTATTGCCTCCATCCAGCCACATCTGCTCAGAGACCTTCTACGGCTGCAAGAGTTCCATTTGGTTGGTGGGAATTTGCAGAGGGTAGAACCAGGTGCTTTCAGTGGCCTTGTTCATGTTCAGCTATTCAATGTATCTTTAAATCAACTGTCAACACTAGAAGAGACTGTGTTTCAATCAACAGGGACACTTCAGGTACTTCGGCTGGATGGGAACCCACTTGCTTGTGACTGCAGACTATTTTGGGTTCTGCAACGTCATATGCATATAAAGGTTAATGAGCAGCCACCCAGCTGTTCATCACCTGTACAGGTGCATGGTAGAACATTCCAAGAGTTCACTGATTCTGAGCTTCCAGTGTTGTTTATTTGTAGACCGGCACGTATTCTAAACCACAAGCCACAGGAGGTGCATGTGGACGAGGGCCAAACAGTCCTGTTCCTTTGCCAAGTGGATGGAGACCCTTCCCCCTCTGTTATCTGGGTTAGTCCTCAGCGGGCGGTTCTGCCCACCACAGGTCGGATCCGTGTGCTGTCCAATGGAACCCTTGAGGTGCGTTATGTACAAGTACAAGACAGTGGCATCTACTACTGCTTTGCATCCAATGTGGCAGGGAATGACAGTATTTCTGTCAGTCTGTGGGTGAGAAGTTTTGTCACGTCCCCATCTCATAACCACTCTGCCCACTTCTTTCTTGATGGGTGGAGTTTTACATCTGCCCATCCACCAGTAAATGGTTCATACAATTCTCATCCATTTCCATTTGACTTGAAGACACTGCTGGTTGCAGTAACAATGGGCTTCCTGTCATTCCTGAGCTCTGTGGCTGCTTGCTTTATATTCATGTTCTTCTGGAGTCAGAGCAAAGGGCAAATCAAACACACAGCCACAATTGACTTTGTACCTCACAGTACAGGAGCAGGATCTGGGGGAGGACGGACCAGAATGGAGACTGGCAGGTTTAACATGAAGCTCATCTGATGCCTGAAGCTAGAACAAAAAGGCTGATGAAGTGTGTAGGAGATGAAAAAAACTTTATATGGTCTTCAGATGTTGTTCTGGACCAGTATTGATTGTAAAAAAAAAGTTAGTATACTCAAAGGTTCACTGGAAAATGTATTCGCTAATGCTGTCAGGTGATGGCCCATATGTGTGAGGGTTTGGTGAGGTGCATGGACTTATGATAACTATAGTAATGATGCGGATTTCCAAGGAAGCATGAGCAAAAAAATATCAAATGCATAAAGTTATTCTACAATTGTACTAAGCTGTTCTGAAATGCATGTGGCTTTGTTAGTGTTTAATGTTCTGAAAATGACAGCAATGCAAGAAAAAAAGATTAATCACAGAAAGCAGAGTGTATTATGGGTAAAATTAGACAATTCATGAACTGCTTTTCAACGCATGCCTGAACATATGTGATTATTCAATATGGACTATCTATATCATAACTTCGTAAGTCCAAGCTGTTGATGTCATTCTATATTATACACAGCATGAGAGGGTGTGAGGAAATATTAGATTTATTTATAATGAAGTGTGGTATAACAAAGTAGCTGAATAAGTATGAATATACAAACATGCATGTATGGTATTATAGTAAATTCTAGGATTATTTCCCCCTTTTGTTTATGAATTGCTTATATCTACTGCTACAATATGGAAGGCACCAGATTGTATTATTACATGCATTTAATATACTGTATGTTAAACAAAATAAATAAAATGTAGCTCCAGAATAATGTAGCTACGCAGATGATAGAACGCTATGATTATGTTATGGTCGTAAGTTGTCTGTCCAGCACTGGAAACTGCATGAAAAACGACTTTCATAGACAGTGTGCTATTCAAGTTAATAAACAAAAAAGCTGCATTTTGTTTTTGCACTCTAAAGTTAAAGATCTCCCTGCTACAATAATTTTTTTCAAGCATCCTGTATGAGCAATTTTAATCAATCATTTTGTAGTTTTGTTTTTCTTTAAATTTTAATATGCATATTTTATTTTTATTAACAGTATTGATCTAGTATTTATGACTCATATACATATCTACATTTATTGTTATTTTATAGATTATATTCTGTTGATTTTAAGCTAAAAATGGAATTTGTAATAAGTTTTGTTCCAATGTTTATTTTAATATTATGTAAAGAAAGGTGGCGCTACAGACTATGCCCAAAGACTACGTGATTTTTCCCTCCACCCCATAAGTCCATAATGTCTGAAAATTATTTTTCAGCAATTATTTCTCAAGGGGAACAAAAAAGTCATTGGGACCCATAATGCCCGCCATGATAGATTTTCCCCACCATTGAAAATTGTCCATAACTACAAAAATGTTCTCCTCATGAACCATAGGTCTGATTGATTTGATCTTTGGTACATATGTGTGGGATACATGTCTTTCAATAGGCTGATAAGCAATAAGGAATCAAATAAACATTGGCCGAATTATTTACATATTGGTGAATTGACAACTGTTGCACGTATTTATCGTGTCCATAAATCACTGGAACAATCGCCTATAGACTTAGTGACTATAGTGACACACAAAGATGACACTACAGTATGTTACCATGTGACATGGCAACCTCATATCTCCAAAAATAATGATTTTAAAAAGGAATATTATCTTTGATAATATCTGTTATATTATGTCTAACAATATATTTACCGTCCACTAGATGGCGGTGTCTGTCTTAGCTTGAGATAGCGGCACAGAATAAATCAAATTAATGTTATGGCAGCAGGAATTAATTCAAAATAATGTTAAAGTAGCGTTGTATCAGCACGAAGTAATTCTCCAAAATTCTTATTGACTCCTGATTTTTCTGTACAATGATAATTTGTAGAAAACTACAAAAAATGAACTTAAAATCTGCCACTGATCCAAATGCGTTGAAATCTTGCATCTGTGGTATACATTTCTCTACCATGTCAGTTTTGAAATGGTCTGCAATATTGAGGCAGAATCCGCAATTGCTGCTTGCAGCTATATTTCAGAGATTACATTTTATGTACATAAATATATATATAGCCAAAAGGATGTTGACCATAAAGACCATAAAGACTGTCCACCAGGCTTTCTTGTACAACCTCAGTGCCTGACCTCAGTTACTGTATGCCCTTGTGGCTGAATAAATGCAAATCCCCACAGCCACGCTCCAAAATCTAGTGGAAATCCTCTCCAGAAGAGTAGAGGTTATTATAACAGCAAAGAATGGACAAAATCTGTAATATGACATTCAACCTACATCTCATATAGGTGTGATTGGACAGGTGTATACAAAGGTTTGTCTAAATAGTGTATGTGGTATACAACTGTCTTATTCTTTATATAACAGCACATTTCTTTCCTAACCTTTAAGACAGTCTGTCACGATTTCCCCTTGAGACAGCGCTGCAGTTTGCAGTGTGCTCGGAAAGCCGAAGTGCATGCGCGTGCACGAGCAGGTGCACGAGCGCTCAGCGAACGCATGCTTTTCGGTTTTTAATGACTGTGACTTTGTTTACTGTGGACATGTGCGTTTGTTATGATTATGTTCTGTCTCCGCCCCTGTTTAGTCATTAGTTGTTTTCCGAAGGTGTGTCAATATTGTTTCCAGCTGTCAGTGTTTACCCATTATTACGTTAGTCATTTAAACCCCTCGTGTCTCTGTGCAAATTGCACAGTATTGAGTTCCCCTCTCTACTAAGCGGTTGTTTCTCATTTCACGTTAATGACCTTGTTTCTTGTTGCTCATGTTGATTCCAGCCTAGCCCTGTTTATGCTCGTTTGCCGATCGCCTGACCATTTGGGATGTTAGTAGACCCTGCTTTGATTACTCTTTGGAATTGTCTGCCTGCCTCTCTCTTTAATAAACGTCTTTATCTGCATTCCTCGACCTTCCTTACATCCCGGAACATTACAGAATACTGCACCTAAATTGGGATGCAGCAGGAAAGCGAGGAGAGCATCATGGCAGTGTACATGGGGATGTCTGGCCACCTTTCATGTTAGTCCAGTTTCCCCAGTGGACTGCCATAAACCTCCCGGAGGAGAATTGTGGATTGTGTGACTACCCAAGGCAGTTCTTGTTCCACAGCAAAATGTACTTCTCTAGCCTAGCGCACCCCAAACCAGACAAGAGACAGTGACTTGGGTTCATGGTGTCCCGGTTTTATGGCCCATCCCGTGACTGGGCGGAGCATTTGGCCAGTACAGGGTCCAGTGCCCTCCATACTGTAACTCAGTTTGCGGAACTATTCTTGGAGGAGTTTGGGCATCCAGGGCAGAGCAAGGACCTGGATGAGGTCTGTTGCGGGGAGTCAGTGTGACGAACAAGACTGACCTGCCATTCCACACTTATTACGAGTGGATCAACAGGGCAGCCTCCACAGCTCAGCTTCAGGCTCCGGTCGACAGGGCAGTGTTGGAGGTGACACTGACCTGCAAGATTGAAGGCTGCTGCAAAGAGGAGCAGCTACAGTGTCCCACATTCAGGAAATGTGTGATCCAGGGATCATATTGCTGCTCTCAGGTATGCTTCAAGAGCAGCTGGCATACTCACAAACGGATTCACAAGTGAGCACCTGCCGAGCTCCAGCCAGAGGTCAACATAGCGACCTCGGCACCTGAGATCCAGCTTAAGACATATGAGGTGGTGTCACCTCTAACTTGAGACCCATGAGGCGTTCTCATCCCCACAGCTCCAGCATGAGATCCACGAGGCGGTCTCATTGCCAGAGTTTCAGCCTGAGACTCACCAGGTTGTCTCATCTCCAGAGCTCCAGCATGAAGTCAAGTTCCTGTCCGAGGTCGAAGAGGCGACCTTTCAAGCACAGTTCATGTCAGAGGTCGAAGAGATGACCTCTCAAGCCAAATTCATGTCAGAGGTTGACGAGGCAACCTCTCACCCCAAGTTCCTGTCAGAGGTGGAAGAGACGACCTTTCAAGCCAAGTTCATGTCCGAGGTGGAAGAGGCGACCTCTTAAGCCAAATTCATGTCAGAGGTTGACGAGGCGACCTCTCACCACAAGTTCCTGTCAGAGGTCAAAGAGATGACCTCTCAAGCCCAGTTCATGTCAGAGGTCAAAGAGACGACCTCTAAAGCCAAGTTCATGTCCGAGGTCGAAGATGCGACCTCTCAAGCCCAGTTCATGTCAGAGGTCTAAGAGACGACCTCTAAAGCCAAGTTCATGTCCGAGGTCGAAGATGCGACCTCTCAAGCCCAGTTCATGTTAAAGGTCGAAGAGATGACCTCTCAAGCCAAGTTCCTGTCTGAGGTCGAAGAGGCAACCTTTCAAGCCAAGTACCTGTTAGAGGTCGAAGAGGAGACCTTTTAAGCCAAGTTCCTATCAGAGGTCAAAGAGACGACCTCTCAAGCCAAGTTCATGTCCGAGGTTGAATAGTTGACCTCTCAAGCCCAGTTCATGTTAGAGGTGGAAGAGAAGACCTCTCAAGCCAAGTTCCTGTTAGAGGTCAAAGAGGAGACCTTTCAAGCCAAGTTCCTGTTAGAGGTCAAAGAGGCGACCTTTCAAGCCAAGTTCCTATCAGAGTTCAAAGGGATGACCTCTCAAACCAAGTTCCTGTCCGAGGTCAAAGAGGCGACCTCCCACGCCAAGTCACAGTCTGAAATTGGCACCATGACCATGCAAGTTATGCTTACGCCAGAGTCTGTTGACATGACCAACAAAGATCTCCTCATGCCTGAAGCCGACATCACGACCACCCAGGTTCTGCTCACGCCTGAAGCCGACATCACAACCAACCAGGTTCTGATCACACCCGAGTCTGCTGACCCAGACAACCAAGCTCTGCTCATGCCTGAAACTGACGTCATGACCAACCAAGTTCTCCACACACCTGAAACCAACGTCATGACCAACCAAGTTCTGCTCACACACGAGTCTGCTGACAAGGATGACCAAGTTCTGCTCACGTCCAAGTCTGCCGATACAGACAACCAAGTTCTTCTGGTTGATTCGCTGAGGATGTCGCTCTGATTTCCTGCTCCACTGAGGATATTGCTCTGCTTTCTGCTCCACTGAGAACATCGCTCTGCTTTCCTGCTCCGCTGAGGACATCACTCTGCCTCCGTGCCCCACTGAGAACATCGCTCTGCTTTCCTGCTCTGCTGAGGACGCTGCTCCGCCTCCGTGCTCCACTGAGGACGTTGCTCTGCCTTCCTGCTCTGTTGAGGATGTCGCTCTGCCCTCCTACTCCGCTGAGGACATCGCTCAGTCTCCTGGTTCAGCTGGGGACATTTTGCCCAGGGGGCCAGGCCTACCAGGGGAGGGGAGTGTTTTCTGGTGCTCCGGGAATTTTTAATGACTGTGACTTTGTTTACTGTGGACACGTGTGTTTGTTATGATTTTGTTCTGTCTCCGCCGCCGTTTAATCATTGGTTGTTTTCCGAAGGTTTGTCAATATTGTTTCCAGCTGTCTGTGTTTACCCACGATTACGTTAGCCATTTAAACCTCTTGTGTCTCAAAAATTGCACAGTATTGAGTTCACCTCTCTACTAAGCGGTTGTTTCTCGTTTCACGTTAATGACGTTTCTCGTTGCTCATGTTGATTCCAGCCTAGCCCTGTTTATGCTCGTTTGCCATTCGCCTGACCATTTGGGATGTTATTAGACCCCGCTTTGATTACTGTTTGGAATTGTCTGCCTGCCTCTCTCTTTAATAAATGTCTTTATCTGCATTTGCATATTTACACAGTCACAGAATGTCCTTACCCTGTCACGCCCTTCAAACACGTTACCAAATTCCATCACATTTACAAAGTAAATTTGTACACATCATATTTAAAGTAACTACAGAATGATGTGACCTTGGCTTTCATAAGACAATGAATTTACCGTACCTGGTTGCCCGAGAAATTTGTAAAGGCTTTGAAATAAGATTTGATTTAGATTTTTATTCCTTGCTAATAGAAACACAGATCCAATTACCTCATACAAAATTATATATACTACATTTCATATTTTAATATATAGTATATTGTAGGAAAAATTCAGTCATAAACAAAAATTCTGGAGACCAAAATTCTGTCTGGAAAGGATTACATTTACAGTATTTGGTAGACGCCCTTATCCAGAGCGACTTATATTTATCTCATTTATACAATTGAGTGTTAAGGGACAAGGGCCTAACAGTGGTAGCTTGAACTCCCGACCTTCTGATCGGTAACCCAGAGCCTTTAAGCACTGAGCCACCACTGCCCCACAAGCTAAGGCAAACCAAGCATATGCCATCTCTAGATTATTATTATTATTATTATTATTATTATTATTATTATTATTATTACAGCCAAATTGAAAGCCTGAATCTTGTATTGTAACCCTGTCAGTTGGGAGATAATAGTAAGATCAGTAAGGGACCATATCCACATGTCACTCAGACCAGAAAACTGTCATTAGTACCATAAATATGGTTAAGTTGGTCTTTGACTACGTTGTTAGTTTGTAAAAAATCTTTTGCATATTTGTATTGATCTATATTGATGCATAGTTGTAGGCTTCATGCAAAATCGTATGTTTTTGTACAATTACAGTGTACTATTGGTACTATTATAGTGTTAAACATCTTCATGTAATAAAATTTCAGAAAAAGTTTTTTTTTTAAATGTATCCTACTGATACTATTACTTTTTCTTAGAAGCACTTATCCTTAGCTAATATTGGCTATTCTTTTTTAAAGCTGGTTGGATAAACACTGCTTAACACTGCTTACAGTCTTGTTTTCAAGGTTAAAAGCAACACACTGAAAAACTTTAATAATGACCTTCAAAACACAGCAGTCAAATCTAACCGCAATTAAAATATAGTTTTACATATATTAAAATGGGCCATATGCAATAACTATTGTTAAAGAATTTTAATCTTGGTATTGGAGAAAAAGACATGGGAAGAAGCTCCTGAGTACTGCAGGATGAACTGCACTGCCCTGGCATCCTTGTCCTCTAAGACAGTGGTTTTCAAAGTGGGGGCCGCCAGGGGGCCTCAACAATTTTGTGTGAAAAATAAATTCTCACTCTCAGACAACCACACACACACACACACACACACACACACACACACACACACACACACACACACACACACCCACACACACAATCAATTCCTAATGTAATGTAATGTAAAGATATAAGATGTAATTCTTAATAAAAAAGGGGGATATATTCAGAAGTCTGTATTTTTAATGTGTTTTAAAGACATCTTGCAAAAGGGGGGCCTCGGTCAAATGTTAATGCCATTTGGGGGCCTTGCCCTGGAAAAGTTTGGGAACCCCTGCTCTAAGATACTACTAGATCTAAAATGGAGACCAATCAGACCCAAATAAAACAGTGTGCAGACTGGCCTGTGCTTCATAGATAGAAAATAGCTCTGGGTGAGCATGGAGCCTTTAACGAAATTAATTACACTGCCCTCATGCCCTGTTCCATGCTACCACTGTGGAGCTCGTAACACCAAAAGACATGTCTGGGAGAACAGAGACTGTAATGAGAAGCATTACATTCCTCTGCTACTATTAAGGTGAGTAACTAGCATCCAGAACAATACATCAGGACTGAATGATTGATAGTTTACATAGTTCTCAGAACTGACAAATGATTTACCATAGAACAATATCTTCCTTTTCACTTTCACTTGAATACATCTTGAAAAAATGACTTGAATGACAGACAGTCCATTTTCTCCCTTTCTAAACAGATGGCTTTCCACGAGTAAAACAATCTCCTTCAAGAAGAAAATATCCATGACCCATGAATAATCACTTTTAGGCATTAACACAAGCTTTTAAACATCATTTCCTATCTGCTTATACAAAAATCAGTGGAGGTGTTGTGTATTTGTAATTTTCCCCTTAAATGTGCATATATAAAATGATTGTATTGGGTAGGCCTCCTTAAATGTAAAGTTTCACTATCTAGCACTAAAAAAAAAGAAATAAAATGAAATGCAAACAAACAAGTTATTTGGAGCTATAGCAATAAGTAGAAGAATGTTAAAAAAAAAATCATGCTGTTTCATAAACCAAAGTTTATTAACATAGAAAGGATTGGCTTACTAACAGTAATTATCATTCCAGCCAGAAATAAATATTAGGTTGGCTATAGTTCCACCAGAATAAGGAACTTGGTCTTCCATCTTCCCAAAACCAGATGTTTCCTCAAGTACATCCCAGCCCAACCTCTTAATAAGTTTCCTGCAGCTGCTTTGAGCCTTTGGTTTTCTTCATCACTATTGATTGTAATCAGATCCCTGTAGTTTTGTGCGAGGAATTTCTCACTATATATATGTATGTGTGTGAGTATGTGTGTGTGTGTGTGTATGAAAAATGACAGCTAAAAGAAAAATAAAGAAGAACAATTTAATCTTTGTCTTCAATCTCTCAGTTTACACCTATTACTTTTACATGTCATTTACATAAGCTTATTCGGCTAAAATCTTTACCCAGATGTTTAAAGACCTTAACCCTTAACTGGTTATGTGAAGTTATTTTCCACTAGTAATGTTTCCATTACTGTCAGTGTGGTATTTATAAAGAGGTATCAATAGGCATATTTCCTTGTTAAGTGAGAAAAGAATTCAGAAACTCTACTGAATGAGAACTACAGAGTTCCTTGTGTGGGTTTCCATTACACTGCGGCATTAACAGTGATGAAGTACATACTGTACTGTGACAGTAAGTGACGTCTGAGCTGCAGTCACTTACAGCTTTTATCACAGGGGAAACAACATACCAACTGTTCACCTGTACTAACATGATAGATCGATAGAGGGTTCTTAAAATCTGGCCCTCGAGGTTCACTGTCCAGCAGAGTTTAGCTCCAACCCTAATCAAACACACCTGAAGAAGCTAATCAAGGTCGTCAAGATTAATAGAAAATTAAAGGCAGGTAAGTTTGGAGGTTTGAGCGAAACTCTTTAAATTTGAAGAACCCTTCAAATCTATATAGACAGATCATGCTTGACTCTTGCCAATATCAAATGTAGTAACCTTTTAGACCTCATTGACAAGCATAAGTTATTATACGTCAATCATAAACATAACTGCTGTAAAATAATGTTCATTTTTATTATTTATTATGCTTATATTACTGTACATCTGTCTATATCTCTAAAATGTATGAATAAAGTAGTCTTTCTCCAAGATTTCTACTAGCTCTAGCTCTGTACCCAGTGGAATCTCGAAAATGTGGAAGAATTATTGGTTTGGGGAGACATGGGCACCATATAGTGAAAAGCATAGCTATTTTTATACTGTGCCCCGGCAGGAACCATGTCATATTTGTGTTTATTTTCGCCATTCTTAACGATTCGAGTATGACATACCGAATGAGTTCTTATAGAAGTAATGTTCCTGTGCTTACATTTTGTCCTGGCTCTCCCACACAAAGAGATGGATGATAAACTGGATTCAGGGATCTCTGGTGCATGAGAGCAGATGAATTGATTTCCTCTCAGGCTGTTTCTCATCACTGTATGAATAATCGCAGAGAAAATCAAATATCCTTGAAAATATCAGCGCCTCAGTGATAGCTCGCGAACTGAGAACTGTTACTGGCTTAAGAAGTTTCTAGCCGGCCAAACACACCACTATGATTAATAATGACACGAGCAACATGCAAGGCAATAAAAAGTGTTCTAACTCAAATGCCCTTCAATGCATATTAGGCAATGAAACTTTGCACCCTAGCTTTCATACAAAATTTGTCAAATGCATTGTGTCAGCAAACTCTAGAATGATGTGACTGTGATTTACCATCCAGTTTTAAGTTCATTGTATTTTTTCTAGTTATAAAAAGGGACAAATTACAACCAGGTGGCTCCATTTAGGCATACTTGTGTTTTGTATTATTGCTACTATAATAATTGCTATTGTTTATCAACTATCTAAAGAAAGTACAAGTTATTTGTAGGTGTCTATTGATCACCAACTCACACTACATCATTCACGCTGTCATAACATTTACAATCATGCATATCGCACACACCTTTAACCTTACATGAAATGCATGGCTATGGTTACAAGCATTTCAAATTCCGTTTAAGGGCTATACGATGTTTATATGTGTACAGGAATAATCAGAATATTCCTATATATGTGGCTATTGTAAGTATGCCCGAGTTGCCATTCCTAAATAGCTAGCCTACAGTACAGCTAAGCATCTGTTAGCACTAACAATTCCTTGTGAACTGAGTGTGCGCATACATATATTTATACATACACACACACACATATATATATATATATATATATATATATATATATATATATATATATATATATATATATATCCATCCATCTTCAACCGCTTACTCCTTTTCAGGGTCGCGGGGACACCTGGAGCCTATCCCAGGGAGCATTGGGCACAAGGCGGGGTACACCCTGGACAGGGTGCCAGTCCATCGCAGGGCACACAATCACACACCCATTCATACACTACGGACACTTTAGACACGCCAATCACCCTACCATGCATGTTTTTGGACTGGGGGGAGAAACCGGAGTACCCGGAGAAAACCCCCGCAGCACGGGGAGAACATGCAAACTCCGCACACACAGAGCCACGGGAATCGAACCCCCGACCCTGGAGGCGTGAGGCGAACAAGCTAACCACCGGTGGCTAGCATGTTCGCCTCATGCCTCCAAGGTCATATATATATATATGTATGTATGAATATATGTATGTATGAATATATATATATATATATATATATATATATATATATATATATATATATATATATATATATATATATATATATATATATACATACATACATACATACATATATACATATATACCTATATATATATATATATATATATATATATATATATATAGAGAGAGAGAGAGAGAGAGAGAGAGAGAGAGAGAGAGAGAGAGAGAGAGAGTGCATCCGGAAAGTATTCACATAGCTTCGCTTTTTCCACATTTTGTTATGTTACAGCCTTTTTCCCAAAATGGATTAAATTCATTATTTTCTTCAAAATTCTACAAGCAATACCCCATAATGACAACATGAAAGATGTTTGTTTGAAATCTTTGCAAAATAAATTAATAGTTTGTAATAAATTACAGTTTGTAATAATCCCTATGAAGACATTTTGACATCACAATTACTGCATTTTAACCTATGAGTCGGATTTTAACATGCCACTTCACATCTGACCATAAATATTCAGTTTTACATGTTAGCTTAATTATAAGGACTGTAACCAGAAATATAGATATCAGCAATGACCACTGTAGATCTACGAAGCTAATCCAAGCGACCCAAGTTGCAAGTAACACACCAGCCATCTGTTATTAGGCAGATTTTATTATATTTGAAAAGAATCATCAGTACCAATAGAAATAGCAATAAATAATCAACAATTGTAAGAAATAATCAGGACATTTAGGTTGAATCACAATTATTACATTTTAATCCAAGAGTCAGATTTAAGATCCCATCACATTCCCACTATAAATGTTCAAGTTTGCTTAATAGGAGAATTATAACTGGTATGACCAATGATATGACAAATGGTAGCAGTAATCACACCAGACCATTGCTGGCCACTTTCACCTTATGAAAGGATAAAACCTACACTTTTATTGAAGTTGATCTAGAGGAAAATAAAGTACCAACAAGCAAAGACAAAATATAAATATTTAAGATGTCTACACTACCAGTCAAAAGTTTTGGGACACTCGACTGAAATGTTTCTCATGATCTTAAAAAGCTTTTGATCTGAAGGTGTATGATTAAATGTTTGAAATCAGTGTTGTAGACAAAAATATAACTGTGCCGACGTATTAATTTCTTTCATTGGAAAACTAATTTGATTTACGAATAAATATTTTTTAAACGCACGACTCAAGCGAAATATTCTGAAAAGCAGCCGATAAGTGTCCAGCGTAGTTGGGAACTTTAATACTGTTTAAAAATAAATCAGGTGAGAAAATGCCAAGAACACATTTCTGGAAATTCTAGGTGAAAAGCCTGTCTACTTTGAAGATGCTAAAATACTATTATATATTATTATATATTAAAATTATTTTGATTTATTTTCGATTTTTTATCACAGCATAATTCCCATAGTTCCATTTGTGTTACTCCAGAGTTTTGATGACTTTATTATTATTCTAAAATGTGGGTAAAAATTTTAAATAAAGAATGAGTGTGTCTTTTGACCGGTAGTGTTTGCATGTATCCGTTTTACATATGGTTTTTCAAAGAACATATATTTAACCAACACCTTTCCCAGTTGTCTATGTATAAGAAAGTGCTACATAAAGTGATATTTTATCTGTATGACTAAACTAGACCTAAACTTACTCCAAATCTAGCTCAATCGTTGTATCATGTGATGCATATATTCTTCTAGAAGAATGGAAAGCCATCTGTTCAGAGAGGGAGAAAAATTAAGCCATTCAGCAAAGTATGTGTTTTTTTTTTTTTTTGGTTTTTTTTTACCTATTCATCTTAAAGGAGATTTTTGGAAACAACACAGTGATGGAATTAATATGTAGTTATTCATTATTTAATTACTCACCTTAGTAGTAGCAGAGGAAATTGAGCTTCTCGTTGCAGTCTCTGTTTTCCCAAACATGCGTTTTGGTGTTGCGAGCTCCACAGCGGTAAGGTGGAGCCGGGCATGAGGGCAGTGAGACCAGCTTGCCCAATGGATCCTTGTTCACCCAGAGCCAGTTTCCATCCAGGAAGCGCAGGCCAGTCCACACACTGTCTGTTTGGGTTTGAATGCTCTCCATTTCAGCCAACTGTAGTTGTGTCCGTGAAGCCAGGGAGGCCAGGCCAGTGTAGCTCATTCTGCAATAATCAAGAGCTTCTTCCCATGTTTTTTTCTCCTTTACCAAGACTAAGAACTGGTAACAAACAAAAATCTGGTTTTCATAACAGAACTTATCATTCCAGCCACCTGGCTCCATCTGAACACAGTTCTGATTTCCTTCTCCATTATTTGGCTGGTTATTGGCCCACTGCAAAAAAGAACTTGATGTTCCATCAGACCACTGCCAGATGTTTTCATTTAATTTGACTCTGTACATCCCAATCCAAGCACTAACGAAGTCCCCCATAAGGGCATAGAGCCTCTGGTTTTCCTCAGCAGTAGTGACTGTAGCCAGATCCCTGTAGTTTTGTTTGCAGCAGTTCTGAGCATCAGTCCAGTTCATTTTCTTGTTAACAGAAATATATTCTTTTGTCAGACCTGCAGCCACCCCAAAAAGGAGCACCAAAACAGAGACAAACAAAGACCACATCTTCTCTGCTGTGAGGTTTCTGAGCGCTATGTTTCAAAACTTTGTGCAGGTATGTCAAGAACAACCTTTATATTTACATGAAATTTACATTCATTCCCTTGGGACATACAAAAGCCGAAATAAAGAAAGGAAAAAGACAACCCAATCAAGCTTTCCATCAAATTACCCAAAACAAATTAGTGCATGCAAGGATTCCAAATATGTGTTAGAGGCCAGCAATGCATATACTGTGTTCTCCCACATAAAACCTAACAAAACCAAACAAAGCTAAACAAAACAAAACATGCTGGTATTAGCTACTCTAAATTTCCCCTAGGTGTGAATGAGTGTGTTTGTAGTGCCCTGTGGCAGACCGGTGTCCCATTCAGGATGTGTCCCCACCTCATGCCCAGTGTTTAGTGTTCCCAGAATAGTCTCCAGATCCTCCACGACCCTGACCAGGACAACACGATCACTGAAAATGAAATATGGTTCCAAACCTGAAGCTTCATTCGGCACAAGTGGGTGACATCTGCTGGTGAAGAGGACTCGGTGCAGCAAAATAAAGATGCACTTTTACTAGATCAGGAATTCTTATAAATGTGATACGCACATGTCGTTGATGATGTCATTTGATAGCTCTGAGACTATTTCTATTTTGTTTTCTAAAAAACTGTGCCGTATAAATCCTGTACCTATAAAAACGGCGCCCTATGTTCAATTACATCACTGTTTGCAACCCCTAGTGAAATTAAACGTAACAGCGTTGTGTGCACATCCTTTTTTATCAAGGACAAGAGGTAGTTATTTGGTGAGTTTGCTGATGATTCTGCTTTCTTTCTCAAGGAGAGAAAGAAAGCTTGTTATATTTATACGTACAATTTAACCATCCATCCATCCATCCCTCCATTTTCTGTACCGCTTATCCTTACTGGGTCACGGGACGTACAATTTAATTTGATAAAATTTACCACATTATTGGTAAACCTATAAATAATTTTTTGGAAAAGTTCAGGGTGGAAAAAGAAATGAATCTACAAAATTAGTAGGTTATTATTTTTATTTCACATTTTTAAATACGACAACTATACATTTTACTTTAGTAACATTGCATTTAATTTAAACTTTAGATTTATCTATATATTACAATTAAAGCACCCATCCCACAGCTCACTAAAATAGAAATATTAATTTTGCGTGTCTTCAGCATTAGCGTTTTATTGTCTGGTGCCTTTATCTACTAAAATGTTCCTGTATAAGAAAAAAAATCAAATGCAATAACTGATACAGTACCTCCTTTTGATATTGTATACTAGCCCTATAATATAAATAATTAAACAGTGTGTTCTAGACCTGAGACACCAGCACTCTTTCAATGCTTTCTTGGGTGTTTCCTCAGTGCAGAGGAAAAATATAAGAAACGTGTGTGTGTGTGTGTGTGTGTGTGTGTGTGTGTGTCCATACTCTAGTGTTCTAGAACCAGAAAAATAGTTAATTGTGTATGTATTTTATTGACATGATGAAGTCTGAAAAAATGCCACAAAGCATGGAGGTTATCATTAATGTGTGGAAAGTGGCATGGTGGAACAGTGTGTGGTATGATGGAACAGTGTGTGGCATGGTGGAACAATGTGTGGAACAGTGTGTGGTAAGGTGGAACAGTGTGTGGTATGATGGAACAGTGTGTGGTATGATGGAACAGTGTGTGGTATGATGGAACAGTGTGTGGTATGATGGAACAGTGTGTGGTATGATGGAACAGTGTGTGGCATGGTGGAACAGTGTGTGGAACAGTGTGTGGTAAGGTGGAACAGTGTGTGGTATGATGGAACAGTGTGTGGTATGATGGAACAGTGTGTGGCATGGTGGAACAGTGTGTGGAACAGTGTGTGGTAAGGTGGAACAGTGTGTGGTATGATGGAACAGTGTGTGGCATGGTGGAACAGTGTGTGGCATGGTGGAGCAGTGTGTGGAACAGTGTGTGGTAAGGTGGAACAGTGTGTGGTATGATGGAACAGTGTGTGGTAAGGTGGAACAGTGTGTGGCATGGTGGAGCAGTGTGTGGCATGGCGGAACAGTGTGTGGAACAGTGTGTGGTAAGGTGGAACAGTGTGTGGTATGGTGGAACAGTGTGTGGTAAGGTGGAACAGTGTGTGGCATGGTGGTACAGTGTGTGGAACAGTGTGTGGCATGGTGGAACGGTGTATGGCATGGTGGTACAGTGTGTGGAACGGTGTATGGCATGGTGTAACAGTGTGTGGTAAGGTGGAA
>NC_030429.2:23877585-23975085 GCF_001660625.3 Ictalurus punctatus | reverse complement strand
CAGTTACAGCCTTTCCATCCTTCGACACACACACACGTATTCGTGCTGGAGTCCTCGGGGGAATAAAAGGAAGGTCGTTTTGGTTTTAATGCGCCCAGCTAAGCATAGAAAACGACTTAACATTTAATGCGAGCAACCGGCAGCGAAGATTCATTTATTTATTTATTTTTTATTATTTTTGGCCAAAAATGGTGAAAGGAGAAGATTAAGAAATAAAAAATAATAATAATAAAAAAAAACAGGGACAGCAAAAAGCCAGAAGGGCACCGAGAGGACAGCAGCGTCGGAAAACAGTAATGATTGTTATTAAATGCGTCAGAACAGCTGTGTGTGCATGTGAACCGGGAAGGATGGTCTAAAACGACATGCGTTAAATGCAGACTGCTTGTTTTGAGCACAGTAACATCATCCGTATGTTCCCATGTTACAGTAGCACGTTCCTTATAACAAACTTACTGCACTGAAAGATTGTAAACAGGTGTGTGCGTTCTCATGATTAGGCATATTTGTGTACAGATGTGCACACGGTCCTTCATACATCTCCAGGATTGTGGATAGACTCGGGTATTGCACTTGCTTACAACCTGGTCACATGGTTATAGTTCTATTATCCTATTAAAATCCGCAATAAAACTGGGGGAAATATATTTAAAAAGGTTTTTAGCCAAAGAATTAAGCGCTTCGGATGGAGCATGTGTGTGTGTGAGTGTGTGTGTGGGTTTGAAGGGAGCTTGAATGCTTTATATGCTGCTGTGAATGTTTACCCTCCATGACATTTCCGTTGATGAAGTAAACTTGACTAGACTTGCACAGACTAACCTAATCAAGTCTTAGACAGAAATGTTCTTACAGCATGAATGCTTGGTTTGTTTGATGTCATCTTGTATATTGAATAAAGGTACAAAGGCATTTGTTAGCCAAACTGCTTGAAAGAGTCTGAATAGGACCGGATCTCTTCTCGCTTCTAAAACTACAGTGCTGCGGATGTAAAATTTAGACGCCAGTTTCCACACGTACGAGAAGACAGAGAAACGATAGATTCCTCTTGAGCATCTACCCCTCTCTCTGCATCAAGGATGGTACAGACAGCACTCCACTTCCTGTCAGGCATGTCTGCCAGGTATTTCCTGTTCCTGTGTGTGCTCTGTGCTCTCTGGGGTGAGTCGACATTTTTTTCACAGCAGTGTCTAGAAGATATTAAAGCAAAAAGTTCATCTAGAGCACTGGTCACCAACCCTGTTCCTGAAGAGATTGCAGGTTTCATCTCCACCCAAAATCGAACACATCTGTTTTAGTTGAAGAAGAACTGCCTAAGGTGATGTTTAGATGGTCAGGTGGACACGATTGCGGTTGGAGCTAAAGTCTTCAGGGGGGTAGATCTCCAGGAACAAGGTTGGTGACCAGTGATCTATAGTATGTCTACGTAGTGCTTTTATATCTCCTACACACGGCCTCATATATACTATAGAAATCCACCTATCTAAGCATCATTACCTGCCCCCATTGCTCGTAGCTCTCTGTTATACTTCCCCCTTATGAGAAAGCAGTACAAACAGACACTAGATGATCTCCATCAATGACATCAAAAGCTTATTGTCATTTAAAACTCACAGACACAATGATTTCTGATAATATCACAATGATATGCTTGACCTGTTATCAGTTCTGTGGGACCATACTCAATTTGTAGACATAATTAAAAACATGTCTTCCATCAGTGGTGCTAAAGACTGGGTTTTAACCAAACTGGCCTAATGGTCAAATCCGATATGTTTACTCTTGACGCAGTTATGAGAGATTATGAGATTGATGAGCTATGAGAACCATAATCATGATTAAAGTTGATGGTATTTGGTAGAATTTATGGTTTATATGCTATAACGTACTCTGATATTGTGAAGCTCATGTTACTAACTTGAATACTGTTCAACACAATTCGTTATTGACTGGCGCTTTCCATCCATCCCAAGCTCCCCACCAACTATTTGGCCGCATACTGAGTATAATTGTATTTATATTCCGTATTAAATGACATAAGCAGTATCATTATGACGAGAATATAAAATGAGTGGTGGCAGTATGATATCTAGGGCAGTAAATAGACTCAGCAAAAAAAAAACAAAAAAAAAAACGTCCCTTCATCAGGAAACTGAATTTTAAAGATCATTTTGTAACAATCGAAATAATCTTTACAGATCTTTATTGGAAAGGGGTTAAACAATGTTTTTCACGCTTGTTTGATGAAGCATAAACATTTACTGCACATGCACCTGTGGAACAGTCCTTAAGACACGAACAGTTTACAGGCGCTAGGCGATTTAGGACACAGTTACAATGTTAGGACACTAAAGAGACCTTTCTACTGACTCTGAAAAACACCAGAAGAAAGATGTCTAGGGTTCCTGCACACCCGCGTGAACATGCCATAGACCTGCTGCAGGGAGGCATGAGGACTGCAGAGGCATGAGGACTGTGTCCAGAGCAATAAACTGCAATGTCTGTAATGTAAGACGCCTAAGACGGTGCTACAGGGAGACAGGAAGGACAGCTGACCGTCCTCGCAGTGGAAAATTACATGTAACCGTGTGTCCCCTCAGACGTGATCGAGAACTTGTAAACGCCTCGGTGGAAGAGTGGAGGAACATTTCACAGCAAGAACTGACCAATCTGGTGCAGTCCATGAGGATGAGATGCACTGTAGTACTTAAAGCAGCTGGAGGAGACACCACATACTGACTGTTACTTTTAATATTGACCCCCCCTTTGTTCAGGGACTCATTATTCCATTTCTGTTCCTCAAACGTCTGTGAAACGTCTTCAGATTATGTCTCAGTTGTGCAAATATTTACACATGTTAAGGAATTTGCTGGAAATAAAAGCAGTTGAATGTGAGAGGACGTGTCCTTTTTTTTGCTGAGGTATAGATGTATTAGAAAATGGTCAAAACTCAGAAATACTGGTGAATTAAATCAAATTAAAGTCCATGTGCAAAAGTACAAATCAGTGACAACGGCATGATATACATTGAAGGAAATCATGTAAAGCAAAAGAACTAGTGTGGTATACTAGGTTATTGTCCGTATGTGTACAAGTACTGCCTCAAGCGATAAAAGCAGTAAACCAGTGATAGTCCTAATAATAAATATTCATTAGGGATCAGTCCTATATTCTTTTCAAATGTATAAGTTTGAATCAGTACCACTGCAGTGATTTTCTGCATCAATGCACAAGTGTGGTTCTGTTTGAAAGGTATACTTATCGATGTTCCCCTGTGTGTGCTCCAGTCTCTCTGTGTAACGGCGCATGTGCAGAGGTGGACTCCGACACCGAGGCAGTAGCAGGGCAAGGCTTTAAACTGGGCTGCATTTCCTGCAAGATGAGAGGAGAGGTGAAGGCCAGGGTAACCGTCGACTGGTATTTCAGGGCTAAGGGAGAGAAAGAGTTTATACATGTGAGTTATCTGTGTGTATCTGTTTTTTTTTTAAATATGTGTGTGAATATCAAAAAAATGATAAACACTAAACTAAGCTGAGGAAAATAATCAATAACAGGGTGGTGTGATGTATTCCAGCTTTCATTTATTAATGAATGACACATCTCCATTAGTAGATCCATTAGTAATGGTTTCTCCATTAGTAGATACTTTTAATGTTGTGGAATGTCTGCAAAACAAGTTAGTTTCAGTGGTCTTTTAAGTTAACACAGCAGCCTCTGTTTTCCTCTTTCTTAAAGTTAATAAGATTTGTTCTGTCCTGTCGCATAGTGATGACACTGGAGAATCCTTCCATAAATAAATGTAAAATAAACATCTCCTTACAGAAAGATGCACCCTATCAGCTATTATAAGGGTTTCTTCATTAAATAACAACAATTTTTGATATCCATTTATTAGACTTTTATATGCAGTGTGCATCATACAAGTCCTTGTGCAAGTTTGTGCTATAGAAACAGGTCATGTAATAGCAGAGAAGGAAAGCTGGACTACAGTTCCCAGCAGCCATTGCACCACACCATCATGTCACATGACCATCTGCACCTGAACTTCATTCTTGTTAATGAGCACTTACCAGTATTTATAGGCACAGTTTGCATTGCTGGTTGTCTTACCTTTATCCTCTGTTGCTGGGATTATGGGCTTTGTTTAATGTTTAGTCTTTGCCACAAGTCCTACAGTTACTGGTTTGCGGTTGTTTGTGCTTTCAATTAAAAGTCTAATCTGCACTTGCATCTGTCTCTGCCTCCGCCTCCGCCTCCAATAGTGACAGAATCGATAACATAATAGAGCAGATGCTTTAATATAGACATTTGATTTACGTTACAGCTGGAACTATTATCAGAGCTGCGGTTATAGAAAATTAATCAACACCCTACTGAACAATCAGATTTCACATTTCTGTGGTATAAACCACATTAAACCACAAATTCTTCATAGAGCTTTTGCAGAAAATGAACACTATTTCATTAATGACAATTATAGATGACCCCACAAGTGGTAATTACTGTATGGCTTATACACTGAGTACAAAATGATACTTGGGAAGTAGTTCGAAATCAATCTGAACCGTGTGACCATTGTATTACATAGAACGGGGGGGGGGGCAGATTATGGTGAATGACAAGCCTTTAATAACGATACTGCTGACACCGCAAAGCTTTATTACACCTTTAAGCACTGTAAATAAGTGTCTGACATTAAAATGTCGTTGTTTACACAGATCTATACCTATGGTGAAGAAGCAACCCTCGTAATTGAAGAGCGCTTCACTGACCGCGTGGACTGGAATGGCAGTAGGAGTAAGTTAAATGACCTGCAGGATGCCTCCATCTACATCCACAATGTGACCTTTAACGATTCGGGAGTGTATCGCTGCTCCTTCCGCCGAACCCTCTTGTATGAGGCCTATGAGTACGAGACTACTGCCACCAAGTTGGTGCACCTCACTGTGGTGGCCAAAGGTACAGTACTTTCACATAAACCCTATAGCATATGTGCAAATCCCAAAACCCTTTAAATTCAGCTGCTGGCTATCATTAATAATGGAGACCTACATGAACAGTCCTCTGTGAAAGTATTCTGTTTGTTGTTTCGCAACATTCTGTTGAATTCTGCTGTTTTCGCTATACATTGAAAACATTTGAGTTTGAGATTAAAAGATGAAGGTGCCATGTTTTAAGTTGTTTATCACATCTGAAAGCTGAAATTCTAGAAGATCTGTCGTCTCATGTTCATCTTTTGATCTCAAACCCAAATGTCTTCAGTATACTGTATAGCGAAAACAATACAATTGGTCTTGCTGTTCCAATACTTTCAGAGGGAACTGTGTATACTCCAACGTGTAAAGCGATCATGTTTCATGTTTTGTTTGCTTCTAATGTTTGTTTACTTCTACTATCAGAATCTCTCTATCAGCATCTGTTTAATTCTCCAAATATCCGTATCCGTACTTGAATTTGGATTTAGAAATGATGTGAGGGGGGCTCCAGTATTCCAGGAAACACTGGGAAACGCTGGGAAAAACCCAGAGGTAGAAAAACCAGCATAGTCAGCATGGTGTGATGGATCCTAAACCTCAGCTATATCATTCAAGCTCATAATTGGTCTCAACTAGCGATGTGTGCAGGACTGTTTTACCTTGTTCATGCAATTATTGTTTTTTTGTTTGTAACTGCCTGTGATATTTTAATGAATTTAGTTGGTTATTTTTCCCAAAACATAAAGCAGTAGCCTAATTTAAACCACCATGACACTATTTGTAAGGATGAATGAGGGAATGCCATGCATTCTTGTTAATGAACGTGGTATCCGTTCGTCCTGTAAGCTTCGCGTGACCGCACACACCCTCATGAAAGTAAAACCTCCCACACTTACGACTATTTTTGTTGCGTCCTGTGGGATCCCAGACCTGATGCACACCTCCGGTGTGAAAAATAAATAAGTCTGGATCTATATTTGTATCAGTTTAAAATACATTATCGATCCATTCCGCGTAATTCAGATTCGTTTACGTCCCGACTGGAAACCGTTTTTTGGCAGTCAGTTTATCAGTTGATGAAGAGGGACTGAAACATTCGTTAAGATTTATCATTGTGGACGTATGCAGCACTGATACGTGGGGGCTCTGATTCTACTGAATACCTTTGAGCACCTTTGCAGTCAAACACACACTGTGATTTTGCATAGAATGCCAAAGTGTTCATAGCAGTGTGCAAGAACTGTATGTAAAGCACATGCATAATGGGTAGCTTAGATATAGCTAAAGACTAGCTTAGATATAGCTAAAAATTGGTGGGTGGATGGTATACATACAGACTGTCCATTTTACCAACAGCGATGGAAATGTCCTCTGTTGTTATAGTGCTAAAAAGTGTCTTTCACTGGCACATGACTGGGCCTCTTTGAAAGTGTAGGAAGCAAGTTAACTTCCCATAGTAGCCACCATAAAATGAGTTTAACAGCTGCAATTCCAAAGGTTTAGTCCATTACACTGGTTTGTGTTTGGTCTAGGAGTACAGATACAAATTCATGATTATGAAAGGTATATTGGATAAATGATTATCGTTGACCACCGAAGCTGTTCTTTCCTCCACCATGCTGGAAGGCTAACAAGTTGGAAACTTGGGTATATACACATACATATAGTAGGGGGAAATAAGTATTGGACGTGTCAATTTTTTTTCAGTAAATATATTTCCAGTGAGGTTATTCATATGAGATTTTCACCAGACGTCAATATTAACTCAAGAAATCCGGAAATATAAACAATTCACAGTTTTCTGAGGCAAAGTAAGGCAAGGAACCAGCTGAAATCCGTAAGTAATTATACCCGCTATCTGTGCAAATTAATTTCAGCTGGGTCAGTAAACTGATGGTCTATAAAAAGGCTGTTCGTTACCAAGGTGTCACACAAGAAACAAGAAAAAATTTCATGTGAATAGTCTCATTGGAAATATATTTACTGAAAAAAATGTTGATGCATCCAATACTTATTTCCCCTACTGTGTGTATATATACTATGTGTATATATACTTCTGCTTTAGAGATGATAAAGTTTTAGACAAGGTTGTATGAATTTAAAAGCATATAGTAGGGGGGTATATTGAAAGAGTATCACAGAGCAGGTTCCCAGAGATTACGCTTCCTTATTCCAAATTACATGGAGCATGCAGTGTAATTCTCTCTCGCTTTCTCTGTCTTTCTCTCTTAGCGACGCGCGGGACGGCCTCCATCGTTTCGGAGGTAATGATGTACGTGTCAATCATCGGGCTGCAGCTGTGGCTGTTGGTGGAGATGATCTATTGCTACAGAAAGATTGCTGCGGCCGGTGACGAGGCCCTCAGAGTCAGCGCGTCAGTACCGTGTTCACCTTGTCTCATTAGATGGCTAAATTCCCTAACACTGCCACTATAACACTTAATATTTCAATATACGTACTGACGTGTTGTGTTCTAATAATTATTATAATCTTTTGCACCCATGAAAGATACCAGTTTCTGATCCTTAAATAAATCCTTAAACTTGGACACCTCCATCCAAACATTTAATCATAATTCTAAATGAATGCTTCTGTGAATGGTGCTTGGATGTATCCATGACAACAAACATAAATAATTTTTAGGCTAGGCCAATTTTTATGCTATGTCTTAACTTTACTTTGGTCGTTTGCCGATTCCAACCCACTAACTAGCTCGCCTATCACAACACGGCTACCAACCTGGGAGGGTGAAGACTAGCATGTTCTTCATCCAAGACATGATTAGCATGTTTGCGAAATGCCGCTCATGCTACCTCACAGAGGAGAGTGCTAACTGCACTCTTGTGCATACACGAGCTCACAGATGCCCGTAATTGGCTAGTTTCACTCTGACTGACAGAGGAGAGAGTAATGCCATCTCCAATTTTGCTCTCTTAGCAGGATGGCCGTGGTATTTTTGGGATTGTGACCTCCGGAGCACTTTTATGTCCCCTGTGCTATTATTATATAATCTCATAATATAATGATAGCCTGTGAAATAGCAGGATTAAATTAGGATTAAGATTAGGTAAATCCAGTTAGCTAAATACAATAATAAAGAGTTTTCATTCAGATATTCATAAGCAAAACATACAAAACCTGAATATTTAAACTCTGGTAAGTGGCTATAATATAAGCAACAACCTCGATATTAGGAAACGGTGGCCTCTGCTTTGCTTTACAGTGTTCTTCACCTTTGCCTTGTCTGTTATGAGTGCGTACATATTGATTATTTTACAGTAGAAATGATCGGGATCAGACTCCTCAGTTCCTCACTTTTAGAGGAAAAACCGAAAACATTTCATAACCACCGTGAGGAAATGAAATCTGATATCTTGTGCCACTTTAGTGTGATGTCATATTTTAACCCGAAAGCGATCTCTTCTGTTTGTCTGTGTATGCAGAGAGGAGTATTTAGCGATAGCATCGGAAAGCAAAGATAACTGCACAGGAGTGCAGGTGGCAGAATAGCAGAGGTGGGTTTCATACTATGTTGCTAAATTCTTGGTTTTATGAACAGTTTTCTGAGCTTTTTGAGGACAGCCTGTTTGCTCTGCTTCATAATGACTGCTTCAGATAGACAGGGGGGAAAGAAAAGCAGAGGTCAGGAGTGACCCGGAGTCATCTCTGTTCGTTGATGTAGTCCACTGGCTGGCTGTCAACAAGCCGAGACTAACTTTCACAGCTGCCACGAGTAATCTCATGTCAAACTGGCATACTGTCCTTTAAATTATTACGCAGTTAATATCATGGTTTGGTTCGTAGCAGCTGAGCGGCGTTAGTGTGTAATACATGTAGACAGTTCATTAAAAACTGTTCGTAAAGCTTTTCATGCACATATACTTTGAAATGTTATAAAAATGTCTGTGGCTTGTATTAACCGTAGTAAATGTTGATTAATTTAGTTTCTTTCTAAATTCATGTTGAATCTGTTTTTGTTTTTTTTCATGTTGAATCTGTTTTCTTTCAGGCTTTACCCGTGTCACCCACATGCACCTCCACATTCCTGTCTTCTGCTTCTTGGATTCTTGTTGGATTCTCCTCATTTTTGCACTTCTTACCCAATCTCCTAAACTCCCAAAGTCTTTTTTTTTTGTTTTGTTTTGTTTTGTGGTAGTTTCAATCCAATTCTTCTACAGTGGTTTAGCATGAAGGGCTTCTCGGATGAGTTTCCAGGAGTATTAGATCAATATGCAGTTCAGGAGTGTTTCAGGATCAGGAAATGACCATTTGCAGAACAAAACCCATCAGTTTGCACGAGTGTAATAATAGGGCATGATTATAGTCTTACAATATATTGTACCTCATACATATGCTTTGATATAGAAACTAAATGAAATGCATTACCTATTTACTGTATATATTAGGGTTGCCACGTATTCAGTCCAGTCTGAGCTGTTATTTGT
Source organism: Ictalurus punctatus (assembly GCF_001660625.3). NCBI lineage: Eukaryota > Metazoa > Chordata > Actinopteri > Siluriformes > Ictaluridae > Ictalurus > Ictalurus punctatus. Next base: position 23,965,667 of record NC_030429.2, on the reverse strand, counting down.
TTGTTGTTGTTTTGTTTTTGTTTTTTTGTTTTGTTTTTTGTTTTTTTTCCAGTGCTTTCAAAACAATCAATAAAATCCTATTGGTCAGTTTGTTTTATCATTTCCCACTCCCACCTGTCCTGGAAATATTAGGCCAATTTTGTCATTTAGTATAATTCCTGTTTTCAAAGCAACAGCCAGCCATAAAGAGAGAAACAAGTAACATTGTCTGTCTAAATTTTTGTAAGGACAAAATTGGCCAAGGAAGAGATAGTTGTCATAGCAGAAATCGGCATTCCAATGCTGATAATGGCAAGGTCGAGTACAAAGTATAGCTGGAAGAAACATTAGGGCTGAGCGTAAAGGAATTTTGACCTAAAATGTGTGCTGCGGCATTGGGGTGTCCAGTTTTGGCATGTTAAAAAGGTGGCAATCCTAGTATATACAGTATTCCTGCACTGGCAATAGTAAAAACATATGCAATAGTCCAATGTTGCACTAGGGGTCAGTAAGGAGCAGTGAATTACTCACAGTCTCGCTCATTTTCAGGGCAATATTTACTGTGGTGTACTGTACTAATACACAGTAATACTATTGGTGCACTAGCCTGTATTGATATGCCAGGAGAACAGTCAGCTATACTGTAAATTTCAGCCATTCTGTTCCTGTCATTCAATGCTGGAGCTACTTCGATTATACATATAAACCCTTAACATGTGTTAAGTTTAGACTTTACTCGTAGTATTCGTTATTAATGAATACTGAGTACAAACTAGTGAATGTAATAAATGAATAAGAATTTGAGATCACCTCCTGCCAATGCAGTGCAAAATAAGTTTATGCACTTTAGTCTCGTCGATGAACGCATGATCAATCAGCAAGTAAAGCAATGCAAATACTGTTTATTAGACTCTTATAACCTACTTCTGCTATAATACTCAACATATTTTTATGATAAATTATAATGTATCAGTGCAAAAGGAAGAACGTATAAACTGTGAAGGAAACACTTATTAATGAGTGTGTTTGGGGGTATTATGATAATTAAATTATTGAATAAAATAAAACATTTGTGGGTTTTTTCGTTCTTTCTTTCATTTAAAGAAGTTTGTTTAAGGACGAATAGTGCATAATATAAATAAACATGGCTTCCATGTGGCACAGGTTCTCCTTCACCCCTAACCACAGGGGCAGTCAGAATCATCTGGATGCCTTGTTGTCCGTGTGTGCAAACATGCCGAGACCTTCCAAGTCAAGTATGTGATTATGACATAATGTTTGAAATAGCCCTGTTACAAAGCCAAATTTTCTATAATTTTCTTGCCTCATACACGTCGGGCCACATAAAACATATGAGTTGCGTTATATGTGTTAAAGGGAGTGGCGGTTACGGCTCTGGACTACTAATCCTATGGCTGATCGAACTCCGGTATGACCAAGCTGTGTCTGTCAGGCTCTTGAGCAAGGCCTTTAACCCTCATCTGCTCAGCATTAAAGCCCAGAACGAAAGCTCCACCCTAGCACGCTGTGGTGGCTCAGGATACATCCGTATTAATCCGGATAGATCTTAAAACAGCGTTTTTCGTTTTACAACGCTCTCCGTTTACACTGCCGTTTTCAAGCATCCGAAAACGTCAGAAAACGACTACATCCCTATACTGCGCACGCGTAAAGACGTAACGCCAGGGGTTTATTTACTTTCTGAATAGCATCTGCGAGTGTTGACAAAATGCAGTCTGAAGGTTGTACAAAGTGACATTAATCTTTAACTGTTACGAAACTGGATAGCAGGCACAACGACATCCGCCATCTTGTTTTTTTTTTGTTTTTTTTAGTTGAATGGGTCACGTGACAAAAAAATACATCATCGTTTTCGATTATCTCCGTTTTCTCAGTCGGCACTACAAAGCGAAAACGGCGTTTTCAAATTTATCCAATTGGGAGATGGTTTTTTACATTTTTTTCAATTTTCGCCGGACAAAAATGATGTCTCGGGGTGGACGGAAGACCAAAGCGTAGAGAAATCGTATCATAGCTGACCCTGTACTCTTACCTCAACAATCTGGTACTGTATATGTGAAGAAAGAAATGTCACTGTACTGTATATGTGACCATAATGGCTTTCTTCTTTTTCTTATACACTTTGAGGTTGTTTTTTTTTGACACTCAACCTGTACTCGAGTGCACACCAAATAACTGAAGCCTGGTCTGCCAAAAATTTGTGGTCTCTGCCTTTGTCCAAGTGAACCGGTGTTCAGTTTATTCGTAGTGGGAATTCAGGTTCAACAACATTAAATGAAAGGGACAATGTACTATTATTACTTCAGTAAAGTTGGTTCATTTTCATCACTGATAACATTTAAATGGATTGTGGAGGCTGTCACTATCTGTTCTGTGCCCCCTGCCCGAATTTGCACCATTTGCAACATTACTGAGAATGGTGCACACCAGCTGTTCTACAGTCTCAGAGAAATTCAGTATATAACTCTGCGTTAAGACTAAAAAATCTAGACATATCTCTGACCGCAGAACAAAATAGATTTTTTTTCTAGTGCCGACATACACTAGAGCACACTTCAATGCACTTGCATTTGTTTTCCTATGTGTATATATAATGTTTTAAAATGCGTACATAGAAACGACCTTAATCTATGGGTAATATCTGCACACTAATAATTGGTAGTTGACAGTATTCTATATTTTCTCTCATTGCATGAGTTAAATATCAATGAGAACCAATAAGACATTTCTATCAAAACACAACACATGCTGTAGGCATGCAGACAAATCGGAGTGCTTGAAACTAACTGAACTAAATGAAAACGATTCAACGTGATAAAAATGAACTCTGGTACAGAAAAAACGAGGTAAGGACAAGAAGACAGCAGACTCTTAGTTCTACTTTGCTCTCAGATGTTCCCTCGTATCATGGCTTAAATGTAAGGAGCAGTCCTCGGAGAATGAATGAATATACAGGAAGCCCCTAACTGTGAACACTAGTTTGTCTTCCAGAGCTCGGTGCCAACGTGTCCATTTGAACCAACCAATGCATGACTGAACACAGCATGATGACTACAGATCCAGCACCAGACGTTACGCATTTCACAGCAATGTGGAATTTAGCAGATATTTTGAATTTTGTAAGTGTTTAATAGAAAAATGAGATGAAGACATATGGCCTACTCGCCAACCTGGGGAGCTCATGCTCAAAATAAAGCGTATGTCTACACAACTGTGTTTGTGTTCCACAGTTGCAAAACGTGATTAAGCTAATTCACATTTCTCGTTGTGGGTGGGGTGGTCACAGGGTATCCAACCACGTTATGGCCCCTCCTTGACAAAAAACAACAACAACAACAACAAACACCCCCCCCCCCCCCAAAAAAACAAAAAAAAAAAAAACAAAAACTTGACTCTGATGCTCGCCGTAGAACCACCAGTATTTTTACTTTTTAGTTCATTTGTGTATGTGTGGAAATGTGATATACAAACCTATTATTATTATTATTATCAGTAGTAGTAGTAGTAGTTGTATTAGTAGTAGCAGTAGCTGTTGTTGTATTAGTAGTACTAGTAGTTGTATTAGTAGTAGTAATGGTAGTAGTGGTAGTTGTAGTAGTAGTAGTTGTATTAGTAGTAGTAGTAGTAGTAGTGGTAGTTGTATTAGTAGTACTAATAGTAGTAGTAGTAGTTGTATTAGTAGTACTAGTAGTTGTTGTATTAGTAGTAGTAGTGGTAGTAGTGGTAGTTGTAGTAGTAGTAGTTGTATTAGTAGTAGTAGTAGTAGTTGTAGTTGTAGTAGTAGTAGTAATAGTAGTAGTAGTAGTTGTATTAGTAGTACTAGTAGTTGTATTAGTAGTAGTAGTGGTAGTAGTGGTAGTTGTAGTAGTTGTATTAGTAGTAGCAGTAGCTGTTGTTGTATTAGTAGTACTAGTAGTTGTATTAGTAGTAGTAGTGGTAGTAGTGGTAGTTGTAGTAGTAGTAGTTGTATTAGTAGTAGTAGTAGTAGTGGTAGTTGTATTAGTAGTACTAATAGTAGTAGTAGTAGTTGTATTAGTAGTACTAGTAGTTGTTGTATTAGTAGTAGTAGTGGTAGTAGTGGTAGTTGTAGTAGTAGTAGTTGTATTAGTAGTAGTAGTAGTAGTGGTAGTTGTATTAGTAGTGCTAATAGTAGTAGTAGTAGTTGTATTAGTAGTACTAGTTGTAGTAGTAGTAGTAGTAGTAGTAGTAGTTAGTAGTAGTAGTAGTAGTAGTAGTTGTAATAGTAGTAGTAGTAATAGTAGTAGTAGTAATAATAGTAGTAGTAGTAGTTGTAATAGTAGTAGTTAGTAGTAGTAGTAGTTAGTAGTAGTAGTAGTTGTAATAGTAGTAGTAGTAATAGTAGTAGTAGTTAGTAGTAGTAATAGTAGTAGTAGTTGTTGTATTAGTAGTAGCAGGGGGATAGGGTTAGGGGTGCCAATCCATCACACCATTTGGAAACGCCAACCAGGTTACAGTCTGCGTTTCTTTGGACTGGAGGAGTAAACCCCTGAAGCGCGGGGGGAACGTGAACTCTGCGCACACACACAGGGTGGAGGCAGGACTCGAACCCCCAACCCTGGAGGTGGTGGAAGTGGAAAGCATACTACTGTAATCAGCTTACATGATCATAACATACTCGTTGGCCGGGAGCGCGCCTGAGTGTGACTGATGTAAAGAGAGACAGACAGAGAGAGAAAGAGAGAGAGAGAGAGAGATTGACTGACTCTGTGTGTATGTGTGGTGTCCGAGTGACATCAGTTGAAGAAGCTACGACGAGTTTACAATCCTTCATCTGCTCAAAGTCATTTAGAACAGTATCCGGGTAGCTCCATAATTCATGCGCGCGCCTCTCATACACGTCCCCCCCCCCCCTCCTCTCTCTCTCTCTCTCTCTCTCTCTCTCTCTCTCTCTCCTCCACTTTACTGCTCGCTCGCATCGCAATTACACTACATGTTAGTAGTTCAGCATCTCCCCCCCTCACACATCCCCGCCGACAATATGGATTAAATTGAGGTTTATTTGGTTGCCATAGCTTAGCCACCTCTCTCCGCGGCAGACATGGGCATCTCTAACGGCCGCCTACATCCTCACACGGCGAACCGATGTGGGTTCTTCTAGCCCGGATGAGGCTTGTTAGAAAGTACCGTCAGATTACCCGGTGAGGCGGGTGGGTGCGTTCGATGCCGTTGGATCATGTCCTATGTGTCTTCACAAGGTAAGAGCTCAAATGACATATTTAGGCCTCTGTTTGTGCTCTTTTCTTTTCTTTCTCTTTAAACAGCAGTCTCTTTCTTTCTTTCTGCATCTCTCCTGTCGTCCTGCTGAGACGGGCTTCGGTGTGCGTTGCGTAATTCGGCTAGAATCTGTGTTTAAGGCAAAGCAGTGTGTATGTGACAGGCTGTAGTTTTATAAAGATTCTTCTAAACGTTTTCAAGGCATCTGCTCAAAAGACAGAAAGAAATGAAAAAGAAAGAGAGAGAGAAAAAGACATCGCTTCCATGACGACGGTTGTTATGCGACGGCTGCTATAGTGAAGCGGATCGAATCTCATCCGTTACCTGTTGGTGGATGATTAAGCCACTTTATGACACTTAGAGATGGGGAGATTCATCTATGTTACCGGTTCATTTCAGGAAAACAAACAGACAAACAAACGCTCGAAAGTTTACCCCGTGTTTTTCTACTTTAACTTTGATCCAATAAGCGGATCAACGGAATCCGACCGACGACAAAACGGAGCGATCGGACCTGCGCGTGACGGCGTGACGCGGTTGTTGCGCGCCGATGCAGCAGCTGTGCGCTCCAAGGCCAAAACAGTTTATTTATAGAAGCGACCCCAGCAGTGTGTGAAGCAGCAGCAGCGTGTGTGTGTGTGTGTGTGTGTGTGTGTGTGTGTGGTAGTCGTGGGCACAAGTGAGGAACACACCGACGAGATGCATGCACTAGCAGAGAGCCTCGAGAGTAACAGGACCACTTCAGTTTAAATGGCGAGGTCATTTTCTCTGCTCTCTCTCTCTCTCTCTCTCTCTCTCACACACACACACACACACACACACACACACACACACACACACACACTCACTCCACAGGACAATAGAGAGAGCAAAACACATCTTAACCATATAATATTAATGATAGCACTCACTCCTGTGCTTTTAATGATCTCAACACGAGTACAGATACTTTTAAAGGTGCAGTTGTGGATTTTTATTTTTTTTTTACTCCTTAGTTGTACAAATAAACTGGAAGATATGTAAAACATGGTAAAAAACAACAACAACAAGAACAAAGTGTTAAGCTGTGGCCTTAGCAAAAGTTTATGAAATCGCCGGCTTAGTGGTTAGTGGGGTTCGAATCCCGCCTCGAATCCCGTAATGGGTACACAGAGTTTGCATGTTCTCCCCGTGCTGCGGGGGTTTCCTCCGGGTACTCCGGTTTCCTCCTCCAGTCCAAAGACATGCGTGGTAGGCTGGTTAGCGTGTCCAAAGTGTCAGTAGTGTATGAATGGGTGTGTGAGTGTGTATGTGATTGTGCCCTGCGATGGATTGGCACCCTGTCCAGGGTGTACCCCGCCTTGTGCCCGATGCTCCCTGGGATAGGCTCCAGGTTCCCCGTGACCCTGTAGGATAAGGGTCAATGGATGGATGGACTCCGGTTTCCTCCTCCAGTCTAAAGACATGCGTTGTAGGCTGATTGTGTGTCTAAATTGTGTGTAGTATGCGAGTGTGTGTGTGATTGTGCCCTGTAATGGATTGGCACTCCATCCAAGGTGTCCCTGACCTTGTGCCCTGAGTTCCCTGGGATAGACTCCAGGTTCCCCCTGACCTGGTGTAGGATAAGCGGTATGAAAAATTGATGGATGGAAATCCCACTTGGAAAATGGACCCCTGGTCCAGAATACTTTGGATATCGGTCAATTTATAGACACTATACAGGCCATCTACGATCCGGAGAGAGGAGCTTTGTGAATATGGGCAGATATCATTCAAATAACTGTTAGAGACCTAATCTCGAAAAACAAAGGATTAAACTTAACTAATTCACCTTTAAAAAGGCCATTATTAATATTTTAAAAAAGTGTCTTTTCTACACCAGGAGTCAGGAGTCGTCACCTGGTGGACTGCAGTCTGGACTCAGGAAAAGCATTTCAGTAGATCGAACCCGAGCACTCGAAAAAAAAAAATACACCAGAAGAGCCGATAAACGCATGAAAAAAAAAAAACACTGTCCGTGGATCAGCGCCTCGAGTTTTCTAAACAGTTTGTTTCTCTAGCAGATCATCCGTCGCAGCAAATCACACACTTATGCAAATTATTTAGCTGAAGGCATCTCATCAGACCAGAGTCTAGCTGCAAGCCTTAAGACATTAAATCAGAGAGAAGAGAAGAGAGTTTTCACAGACTTTTGTGATTAAAAAAAAAAAAGAAGTTATTTACCCTTTCTGATATGATTAGCAAGTCGACGACATCTTGTTTAAAAAAAAAACAAAAACAAAAAACCAGACCCTTAAAAGATAAACGGACAGAGAAGAATGCGTTTATTATCTCCATGTCAAATTCCTCACAGGTGTGTCGTCTGTTCAGTGTTCAGAGTCCGTGACGCTAGTCCAAAGTGGATTAACACGACTATGAGTCTAAATGTAAACACTTCACATTGTCTTATTTATATCCATAATCTAATCATCAATTATTCAGACTTTTGTAAAGTAAAGACTTTACCCCTGACGTACGATATCCAGCAAATCAGTTAAAGCAAACGATTTCTCTGCTCAGAGCAGCCATGTTGTTGCCATTGACATTTTACCCATTGTTCTCAAAAGTTTTTCATCCTCACTGAAACCGGACAGATGAGAGAAAATGTCTGTATTGGGCCTGCACAGATTGCACAAGCTACCAGAGCTAGTTAGTTTACACCATTAAATAAGTAAATTTACAGCGAATCGACTCTTTTTTTTCGGGGGGGGGGGGGGGGGGGGGTGTCAACTTCATCGTGACCCGAAAGCTGGATGGATGACGAGATATTATGTATGATAAAGTAAAAAGGAACATTGTAGCATTTGTTAACTGTAAATAAATGTAAACTGACTACATGTAATTCACTTATTGAGTTTTTAGCCCAAAGTAGCGTGAGATAATGTTTTCTGATAGGGCAAGAAGAGGATCGATAAAAATGATCATAAATGTATGAAACGACTAGAAAAACACATAAGGTCAGTCAGCTCAATAAATACACCGTGGTTAGTAAGCATGGTTCAACCGGGTACCTCACGCTTCCAATGTTTCTTACGTTCCCACAGAGAAGTGATCGAAAAATCCAAAGTATTACTCTCGTGAAACACAGGAGAAGTCGTGAAGTCAACAGTGTAGCGTGATGAAAAGAGTCTCGTTACTGTAGAGGAGGTTGTTCTCTGCGGTAATGATATTGATAATGATGAGTCTTTATTAATCACATGTACATTACAGCACAGTGAAATTCTTTTTCTTCACATTCCAGCATGTTAGGAAGTTGGGGTCAGAGCGCAGGGTCAGCCATAATACAGCACCCCTAGAGCAGAGAGGGTTAAGGGCCTTGCTCAAGGGCCCAACAGTGGCAGCTTGGCAGTGCTGCGGCTTGAACCCCCGACCTTCTGATCAGTCACCCAGAGCATCAACCACCAAGCCACCACTGTCCCCCGATGTACTCGGCCATATCCGTCAAACATGTTTTTAGTCTTAATTAAAGTGACACCGTGCGCCACAGTGTGCCTTATAACACAGTCCGACAAATCATTAATGAAATTCATTGCGGACTGTTTTTATGGTTTTTTGGTTAAGTCCGTTGCTTCAACACATGGAACTGGGTAAACCCATTAGAGCTTTCAGTTGCCTGATGGGCTAGCTAATGAGTTTATGATTTGTCCACCCCTGTACAGCCATATTCTTAAGAATTCCTCCATTCACACTACATAAAAGCCCCAAAACAAAACAAAACAAAAAAATCCAGAACACTGCACTTTTGTCTTTAAAGCGCTCTTATTGTGACCTTCAACAAACAGACTTCATGTTCAAACCATAATGAACTTTCTTTTACTTTCACGCTATCCGTCGTTACCCAGATGAGGACGGGTTCCCTCCTGAGTCCGCTTCCTCTCAATGTTTCTTCCTCATATCTTATTGAGTATTTCCCTCACCACCGTCACCACCGGCTCAATTAATACGGATAAATTCACACACTTAAAATCTCTATCCTGTGTTTATATGTCTCTGTAAAGCTGCTTTGAGACAACGTCCATTGTTAAAAGCGCTCTACAAATCGAATTGAATTGAAGGTACTATTTTCACTTCCTGGTCCTGTGATTCGAATTATATCCAGCTGTTTCTGTTTAGTTCATCATTAGAATGTATATTTATACACGCGTACTTCTCTCTCATCGCAAAGTTTTGTCCATGTTAATGTGCATCATCGAGCCGGTTTCACGTGTTTCCTTATTTCCTTTGTTCCATTTCCTAGCTCTCCAGCATTAGTTTGACTTCCTGGTTTTGACCCTCATGCCCGATTCTCCCATTTCCGAGAATGGATTATCCTCATTTGTTTCTGCCTGCCAGTATTTCGCCCCACGGTACGGACTGTGACGATATCTGCTTCGGCCTCAGTAAACACGCTGATTTCACACGCTTGCGCCCTAGTACTTCTACACAAACGTAACAAGTTGTATGTTTTGGTGGTTGTATAACAAAAGCAGAACTTTTGACTTTTCAGATATATTCTTACTAATGCAGGAAAAAAAAAAAAAGGTTCCTCATGGATTCTATAAGGGTTGCGCTTTGAACCTTTTTCCGAAAAGAAAATCCTCTTTTGTAAGTTGATGTATGAACTGAAGCTCATGGATTGACTCTGCCACTGGGGGAAAAAAAGCTCAAATGGATTTTTTTTTTTTTTTATTATTACTCGAACACAATGTCCTTGTCATAGTCTCAGAAAAACAGGTACACTAAATTGTACTGCTTGTTTATATAAAATGCCTATTACTTCTGTGGTACTTTAAGTTCAAGGACAGTAAACTATACCTTTAGGAGACATTTAAGATAAAAAACCTTGGGGAGCAAAAATGTACCTGTGCTGTGAGTGACAGTGAGTGGTTTCCTTGGCTGGAACATACTGTAAGACAGAGATTTCACACTCCAGCTGGAGCCATTTGTCCCACATGATCGCTCTCCAGGTGGAAGAATTGGCAAGTCTACGGCCGCTTTACATCCTTCCTTACATCCTACCTTCATCCAGAACGAGAGAAATCAGAAACCATTTTCATTACATACCAACGGGGTATGATGACAGTAAGCACATATGAATCTCTGCCATTATGCCAATTTTGATGAAATACCGCATGAGGATAATATATGGCTGATAGAATTTTAATAATTTTCAGTCCAGGCAAGATAAAAACCTTAATTGTGGTTACTTAGGATGGCACAGCGTCAGTGTCCTGGGTTTGCTCCTGAGCTTAGTCTGTGGGTTTGGATTTTTTTATTTTTTTTTGCGTCTGTGTGATTTTTGCATCTTCTCTGTGGGTTTACGCTGGGTTATCTGGTTTCCTCCAACTGTCCAAAAACATGTGGATTGGCTACACGAAATAAGTTATGAATGTGTGTGTATGTGTGGGGGTGTATTGTGACCTGTGATAGACTGGGATCACATCCAGGGTTTTCAAGGCTACCATCTTGAGTCCAGTGTTCCCGGAATCCACCGTGACCCTGGCCAGGATAAAGCACTTACTGAAAACGACTGAACATAGCTACTTAGCCCACAATGCAGTTGCTATCGACATAACTTTCTCTTATGCGCCTAAACTCGACCACATTCAGCCCAGCTTCCTGCACCCTTAGGTACTAAACCGTATGCTTTTCACTGGCTTGGTTCCCCCAAAGTTATGTCATTTATATCTGATCGATGATAAAGACGTCATTACAGAGCATCATCAAAGCCTATAACTGGACCTTTGAGGGTGCATTTACACTGCTTGTACCTGTAGAGAACCTGACAGTGTGGGTGGTTTCAGGTCTCCAGAAAAGGAGCACTTCTGTCAACGTTCTGGCTTACATCCAAGCCACACACTGCTGAACGGAACTGTGTTTGAGAATACTACTACAGGGATCCTGGTCATGTCATACAGCAGAACAACATGAAGGTAGTCTCCTGGTACATTTATTTCTGAGTGGGATGTATGAACGTATGAATGAGTCCATATGGGTCCTCAAGTGCACCTCAGTCCATGCATATGGTGGTTCTTTGGATGAGGTCTCATGTAGCACATATGCCTTGGAAAATTACATGTCAGAGAACTTGTGATGCAGATTTTGAAACAGGTGAGACAAAAGACTATCTCAACAGCACCAGACACACTGACCCGACCACTGTGTCACTGTGTCATCTGCAAGAAGAAACCCAGACGCACAAAAAGAACAGACATGAAAAGAAATAACTATTAAGCTAGTGAGCAGGCAGAGGGATCAGTGTGAACTTCACAAAGATTTTAACTTCACAAAGTACAAAGGAACGTTCCCGACTATTTATAGCATTTTATAGCATGCTCAGACACAGGTGTCCAATATTCTGGAAGATGATATTACAGTATGAAATTAGTTCTGGCTCTTCAAATAGGTTCTATCGCAAAGCAAGGCTCTGTGTTCGACGGAACATTACTCCAAATGTTCCAGGACATTAAAAATGCTGTTTTTTTTTGTTTTTTTTTGTGAATGAAAAATCACGAGGTGAATCTTTCAGCAGAACCGAATTGAAAGGTGCTCGTCGTATCAGTGGGAAACATTCGATTAGAATTGTATTGAGACACTTTTTATGTTGCATTAAAAGATATTTGTACTGTACTTAGGTTTCTTTCACGGATCAGTCCCTCCAGGATTTCGTGATTCGCAGAAATGAACGCAAAATCAAGCAAACTCTGCAGTAATCGGAAGAGCGTGCGATTTTTCAAAATGACCGCAGATCTGGGCCGGGATGCTTCATGCGACGTCATCACTAAGTTAAAGTTACACATTAAGTTAAAGTTAAAGTTGCACATTAAGTTAAAGCCCCTTTTGAGTCACGTGCGTCGAACGAGTACGGCGAAAACGTCTCATTTACCAAGAAACGGGCGGCTGCGGATCAGGTGGTAGAGCGGGTTGTCCACTAATCGTAGGGTTGGCGGTTCGATTCCCAGCCCACATGACTCCACACACTGAAGTGTCTTTGGGCAAGACACTGAACCCCGAGTTGCTCTCGATGGCAAGTTAGCGCCCTGCATGGCAGCTCTGCTACTATTAGTGTGTGTAAATGAGAACCAGTGTAAAGCACTTTGGAACTGCTAAGGTTAAAAAAAGCGCTATATAAGTGCAGACCATTGGACATTTATCAAACATCACAGTGAAAGACAATTTCGCCAATTCAAGGACTTTGAAACTCCGCAAGTTGCATCGCAATTTTAAGAAAAACAAAAACCCACAGCAAAAATCAAGAATTTTTGGTTACAACAATCACAAAAAATCCTCAGTGACATCTTGTACGGACTGACCCGTACTGTACGGGCTAGTAAATAATCATTAAGCAACACACTTCTAATCACGTTCCAGTTATTTGGCTATAAAATCCGTCCATCCATCCATCCATTTTCTATACCGCTTATCCTTCCTTCAGGGTCATGGGGAAACCTGGAGCCTATCCCAGGGAGCATCGGGCACAAGGCGGGGTACACCCTGGACAGGGTGCCAATCCATCGCAGGGCTGGCTATAAAATATGCCACCATATTCAGCACACACCGTATTGGCATCAGGGACACTTGGTACCAGGTCAGCACTCTGCACCTCCAGATTTGACCAGCTATGTGTTCTTTAAATGAACTCTGGCAGCCTGGGAAGGTGAAAGCTACAGTAACACGCTTCCCACATGCAGTATCACAGGGAAGCTGAATATGCTTGGAAGAGAGTGCCCCAAGTACCCCTCTGTGCTGGAACAAAAGTTGAACCAAAGGTCCAGGAGGTGGACGCAGCTCTTGGACTGCCTTCCCACAATACCATGTTGGCGTTCGGTGTTCATAATAATTGAATGAGCATTTCTATTTTCACATGATATCTGTGGAATAAAACACTTCAGGGTGTGCTGTGACAGGAAAAAGAACCAACGGCAGGGTCACCTGATGCAGCCTGACACTGAAGTCGATTATTTTCCAATAGCAGCACGTCTCAAAGTGTTTTATTCCTCTTATACAACAGCAGTTTGCCAACACTAGCAACTCTTACCAGATCTTGCTAGTCATACTTTTTTTTTTTTATCCATTTATAGTTACAATAATGTTGCTTAAATGTAACATCATCATCCTGTTATTGCTTACAGTATATCAGTGATAAACTGTTGTTCAGAAATCCCCCCCCCCTCTTTCTTGATGTTGATAAGACAAAAAAAAAGTAGGATAATCTTATGAGCAGGATAAAGTCGTGTGAATTAAGGTTCAATGAGACGCCTCGGTCAGTTTTGGGTCACAATGAGGAAAGGTGGCTGTCTATTTGTTTCCTTCCATATGGAGTACAGGATGGTGCTGATCATTTTATAGTGTATCAATACCATCGTACACATGACGTGTTCTCAACTCCAGAATCCCTGTTCTTCACAGTGTGAAGCTTTCCCTACTCTCAACACAACTGGTCCAACTCGTGACTTAATTATGAACTGATCAGTTGGAGCAGGTGTGTGAGCAGTAGGGAAGAGTTTAATCTGTGCAGGTCCCCAGGACTGGCGTTAAGAACCCCTGATATAAATAATATTCCCGACATCCATCCATCCATCCATCCATCTTCTATACCGCTTATCCTCTTCAGGGTCACGGGGAACCTGGAGCCTATCCCAGGGCGCATCGGGCACAAGGCGGGGTACACCCTGGACAGGGTGCCAATCCATCGCAGGGCACAATCGCATACACACTAACACACTCATTCATACACTACGGACACTTTAGACACGCCAATCAGCCTACCATGCATGTGTTTGGACTGGGGGAGGAAACCGGAGTACCCGGAGGAAACCCCCGCAGCACGAGGAGAACATGCAGACTCCACACACACAGGGTAGCGGTGGGAATCGAACCCCCGACCCTGGAGGCGTGAGGCGAACGTGCTAAGCCACCGTGCGCCCCTATTCCCGACATGCAGTGGTCATTAAAAAAAGTGGAAATTAAAAAAAAGGTAGTTATGAGTGCTCCTGGTGTCATGAGGTTTTGAAGGGAATCTTAGGGCAAGCTGACCGATCTTTTCACATTCAAAGGGCTTTTTTTTGGGGGGGATTAATTTTCATGCATTTCAGAAAAAAAATTTTTGGCTGGAGTTTGATTTCTTTCTCATATTCCCAATTCAATCCGTGTTATTCCCTTCATCCGCACTCAATAATCCTTGAAGATTTGCAGGTCCTTTAACTGTATTGGACAATACGTGTGTAAAGTGTGTGCATTCTCTGCCATTATTTTAATGACCTTAGGGCACATAAAAGAAATGCAATTTATTTTTCACAGTGCAGTGCGCTGCCAAGAACAATCCTTCCAGAACGCTGATCTAATGTGCGCTCATATTTCATCCCTCTGGTAGCACATCGTTTGCATGAGTTCATTAACTTTTAATAGTCTTAGATACAGTATCGAACTCTTTGGGTGTTATCCTATCCTGAAAATAACGTTAGTGTTGCTATTTATACAAGAAATGGATTAAAGAGTTACACAACACCGAAGATTATAGACTAACGTCAGTGCCCTATCCGTGTCTGAGAGGGACTCGCTGTGGGCTTGCAGTCCATGATGACTGAAGATTCGTTTTAAATGATTATTTTTAAATATACTGCAGTGTGAACCTTCGATCTTGCCAAGCTGAATGCACAACAAACTGGAACCTAACTAACTGTAACTGTGCCGCCGTCAAGTCATGGCCGAGAACATGACGTTTTTAACATCTTCTGTAGTTTTGTGGTTTCTTGTCGGATGTCAAAAGGCATTCTTGGTACCGTCCCCAAGCTGATACCATCCTTTTGTTCACCAGATGAGATCTCTAGGGAAAAACAAACAAGCAAACATTCAACTGAAAACTGTTTCAGTAATGTAGGAGTTTTAATACAGTAGATTTTTCTTTTAAACCCAGCACCAGCACCTAGCCACCTTTGAAGGACCATAAAGACTTTCTTAGCAATATATAATGCTACATTTTTATGGATTATTAAAGCCATTCCTAAGAGAGGGAGAGATAAAAAAAGGGTATGCATTTGTTAACAGTAAAAGTATACTTTTAAAGACATTATTGAGAGATATAAAAGTGAAAAGAAAAGAAATAACTCCCTCTCTCTTCTCTCCCTCTCTTCTCTCTCTCTCTGTGTGTGTGTATATATATATATATATATATATATATATATATATATATATATATATAAAATAGTTTTTAGTAATGAAGTATTTTTTAAGTAAACCCCGCCACCATCACCCGCATTAGACATTAATGTAGGGGCGTTAAAGACCTCCTTATTAATATATAAAGTTAAAGCATTTTAAGGACTACTAAACTTACACCTAAGAGAGGAAGCTAAAAAAGCCAAGGTAACGAAAGCAAAAGAAAGACAAAGGTGGGGGGGGGTAAATATATAAAGTTAGGTTTTTAGGACCTATTAACACCTCCTAAAAGAGGTGATAAACAGTAAGAAGAAAACGAAAAAAGAAAGCAAGAAAAACCGCGGGGGGGGGGGGTTACTATGTATGCATATATGCAGTATATATATATACTATATATATATATATTTTTGTTTGTTTGTTTGTTTGTTTGTTTGTTTGTTTGTTTTTTTGATTGTTGCGGCAAAAAACGCTTGATTTTGCTGCGGCTTTTTTGCGAACTTTTTTGTGCTTTTCTTGCGGAAAACTCCTCGGATTGGCGAAATCGCAGTGATGTCTGTTGGTAAACGAGACCTTTTTAGACGTACCGTGAATCGAAGACGGCTTCGGCTGATGACGTCGCCGCACGACGCGTCTCGGCTCAAATCAAATCTGCGGAAGATCTGTGGTCATTTTGCAGACTCCTTCGAATATCGATTTCTGCGATCGCAAAATCGAGGATTCCTGGAGGGACTGATAGATTATTGGAAAACCGATCCTAAAAGAGGGAACAAAGAGAAGGAAGGAAAAGCGAGAGAAAGCGAAAATAATAAGGGAAAAAGTAAACATTTTAAAAAGGGAGGGAAAAGAGAAGAAAAAAACGGATTATGAAAATGCGCATGTGCACCTCAGCCAGTGAGAAACGAAACACAACTTGACAGCAGAACAGGAAAACATACATTATTACATACAATAAGAAAAAAAAAAATGCAAAGCGATAAAAACGATACGATGCGATGAGAAAAATTCTAGAGTGAAAGCATCCTGAGCAGCAAGAAATCTATAAATAAAGGTTTAGGCAGGTTTTGTGAACTGAAATGGAATAATTGACCCATGCCTACTGTAGACGCCACAATACAGTAGATAATATACCTGCTTAGAAATGTCCTTTTTAGAGCGTGAAGACTGCAGAAGTGTTTTTTATATAGACCTAACAGGAAAGAGTAAGCAGGCAGAAAGCTCAGAGTGACACCCACAGGATCTTTAGCTCCTTTTGTTGCCGTAAATCGGTGCTTGATGGGTTTTGAACGTCAGCAGCACTAATGATAACTGCGCTCAAGAAACCCTAAAGTGGAAGTATGGACTCACTCACTCACTCACTCTCTCACGCACTCACTACCTCATTGTCTTCCACACAAAATCATTAAACACACTTAAATGTTATTTCGTATAAACATGCGGTCAATTCTTGCTCTAATCCAGAAATATGAATACGAATGAGGCTGATTACTGAGTAGCGTAGTATGTTGTGGTGTAATTTGAAATCAGTCAGCTTGGGTTTTTATTGGTGGTAAAAAAAATAAATAAATAAAAAAACTCCCAACCCAGTGTATGTTATAAGCTTGTTCCATGGTGTGCTCTCATCCTAGCATTTAGCTAATAGTGACTGTTTATGCATGGGTGCGTTTCCAACCTGTATCATAAATATTTTTCTGAACCCGTCTGGAGCAAAAACACATGCACTCAAATCAGATTACTTCTACAATAATAGATAACAAAGCAGTTAAGGTTTCCTTGTTCTCTATTTTAAAAAGCCAGAGCGTATCAACTGCCACTTAGAGCAGCTAACGCAGAGTGTACACTACATTACTTCTCAAATTCTCAGAACTGCTCACTCTTTCACACTGAACGATTCCGTCACTAAATGTGTTTTTGCTTGTATTTCCTCATGTGTAAGTCGCTTTGGATAAAAGCATCTGCTAAATGAATAAACGTAAATGACTTTAATCACTTGCGATCACTTGTCGGGTCGACGTAAGAATGCGCACGCTACACGAGCGCTCACAGACGAGGGTCAAACGCTACACGAGCGCTCACAGACGAGGGTCAAACGCTACACGAGCGCTCACAGACGAGGGTCAAACGCTACACGAGCGCTCACAGACGAGGGTCAAACGCTACACGGGCGCTCACAGACGAGGGTCAAACGCTACACGAGCACTCACAGACGAGGGTCAAACGCTACACGAGCGCTCACAGACGAGGGTCACACGCTACACGAGCGCTCACAGACGAGGGTCAAACGCTACACGAGCGCTCACAGACGAGGGTCGCACACTACACGAGCGCTCACAGACGAGGGTCACACGCTATACAAGCGCTCACAGACGAGGGTCACACGCTACACGAGCGCTCACAGACGAGGGTCAAACGCTACACGAGCGCTCACAGACGAGGGTCAAACGCTACACGAGCGCTCACAGACGAGGGTCAAACGCTACACGAGCGCTCACAGACGAGGGTCAAACGCTACACGAGCGCTCACAGACGAGGGTCGCACACTACATAAGTGGTCACAGACAGTTTCTTATAGAAGCAATCTTTTTGTGTTAAATTTTGTCCTCCAGTTGCCACGCGAATGATGAACGATGAACTGGATTCAGGAATCTGCTGCACATGACGGCAGATGAATGAGATTTTCTCTCGTACTCTCATTGGCTGTTTGTCAGCACGGTTCTTGCAACTAGTCACGAAAGGATTCCCACGACACAATTCATCTCTCAGAAAGTAAAACATGCTTGAAAATACTGGCACCTCAGTGCTCGCTGGCAGCCTGAGCAAATTGTGTCACTGACCCATTCACACTACAGGACACCGCAGGTGTTGCTGGAGCGCACGGGATCTAGCCGCTGATCTGGAGGGGTGTAGTCGCCGACTGGGAAATCGGGGCTAAAATCATGTACAGTAGGGTTCACTATGCCTTAGATCTGGCCAAAATAGGTCTCAAAAGTGATCTGAATGAATTGTAAATGAGTTTCCTTCTGCTTTGCAGGTGTGTCAACATCATGAGATCAGATGAAGGTGGTGTTTCGCACTGAGATGTTCTTGATGTTGCCCACTGCATCTGCTAGACCCATATTCATTTGCAAAGTGTTTCATCACATGGGCAAGGCTTAGTATCAGTGACGCAGTGTTCAAATTCTTTCAGTTCCACTGTGCTCCTTCTCGAACTGGCTACACAATCAGTTCAGTGAGAATCTCCACAAACGACATTGTTTTGACTTTTAAAAATTTCCTATTTTTTTTACTAAATTTTAGTAAACGCTGCTTTTCTTTGTACTCGCGTGTGTATGTACGTGAATGCCAACCACCCATAAATTACCGAGTGCATGCATGGCACAGCTGAATTGTAGTGACACCCACAAAAGTCCGTAAAAGTTCAAGTGCACAGACAGCTGTGTGGTCAGGGTGAAGCCTGAAAATCAGAAGTGGAAGTTATTTTGACATCACTGCTATGCCAATAAAAATATTTTATAATATATAATATTATTATAGAATTATTATATTATTATATAATACAGTGCCCTCCGATAATATCGGCACCCTTGGTAAATATGAGCAAAGAAGGCTGTGAAAAATGTACTTTATTGTTTAAACTTTTAATCTTTTGTTAAAAATACTCGGCTCTCGTGGATATCAAACAATTGCAAACAAAACACAGGTTGTAAAAAAAACAACAAAAAAACAACCTTTGTTAAATATCGGTGTGCAACAATAACTGGCACCCTTTTAGTCAGTACTTTGTGCTTCGTCGCTTTGCCGAGATAACAGCTCTGAGTCTTCTCCTATGACGCCTGATGAGGTTGGAGAATACATGGCGAGGGATCTGAGAGCGTTCCTCTGTACAGAATCTCTCCAGATCCTTCACATTTCGAGGTCCATGCTGGTGGACTCTCCTCTTCAGTTCACCCCACAGGTTTTCTATGGGGTTCAGGTCAGGGGACTGGGATGGTCATGGCAGGACCTTGATGTTGTGGTCAGTAAACCATTTCTGTGTTGATGTTGATGTATGTTTTGGATCATTGTCCTGCTGGAAGATCCAACCACGGCCCATTTGAATCTTTCTGTCAGAGGCAGTCAGGTTTTCATTTAATATCTGTTGATATTTGAGTCCATGATGTCATGTATCCTAACAAAATGTCCAGGTCCTCTGGTAGAAAAACAGCCCAAAGCATTAAAGATCCTCCACCATATTTAACCGTGGGCATGAGGTACTTTTCCATATGGCTTCCTCTCTGTGCTCCAAAACCACCTCTGGTGTTTATTACCAAAAAGCTCTATTCTGGTTTCATCTGACCGTAGAACCCGATCCCATTTGAAGCTCCAGTAGTGTCGGCACACTGAAAACGCTCGAGTTTGTTTTTGGATGAGAGTAGAGGCTTTTTTCTTCAAACCCTTCCAAACACCTTGTGGTGATGTCGGTGACTTCGGATTGTAGTTTTGGAGACTTTCTGACCCCAAGGCGCACCTAACTTCTGCAGTTCTCCAAGTTTTTAGATAACCCTAACCCTCAAAGATTTTTTTTAATAAACCCATGTTGTGTTGTCAATTGTTAGATATCTGTGAGAGCGGAGTATTTTTGTGAATTTTCTGAACAAAAGATCAAAAGGTTAAACAATAAAGACAATTTTCACAGCCTTCTTCGCTCATATTTACCGAGGGTGCCAATATTCATGGAGGGCCCTGTGTAATAAAAAGCGGGCACTGAATCTTCCATCAGCTGAGGCACGTTAACGGCTTACGTCTATGCGCAGATCCTCCAGTTAAACAGCGCCATTTCTTTGGTCTGAATTGAATGATAACTTTTACTTACCTTGATTTATGAGTATGTGTTGGCACGCTTTATTTATTTTGTGTATTCTTTAATTATTGCCAATAATATAAAATCTAGATTGTATTCTTAGTCCTTGACATTGTGAACTAGCATGAGGATGTGTGATGTATCCCATCGTCCCGAAGTCAATGGGGTTTTTTGAATGGGATTTTGGTTAAAAGCCTGAAATAAGGTCTGTGGTGAACACAAGCTCAAAATCTTTTCACCTTTTATTCCACGGCGTAAAATACACCAGTAAAACCCCACTCGTGATTTTTTAAAGCTTTTACATGTATTGAAAGGCGGTTGCTAACATGTTGCTAAATGGGACTACAGACGTTGCCGGGGACGTTAAACGTCATCACGCCGAACAGGAAAAAACTTTGCAGATAAACTGGTTCAGGAAAACAAAACAACAGTGTGAATGAAGATTCCTCCACAGAGTAAATCCGTATTATGGAAAGTTTGGGAAAGTATTCGGAAGCTCGGCGATGCTGACGTTGAAGTCGAGCGTCCGTGGCGTAGTCCGTTTATAGCACACAGTTAGCTTGTTAGTTTTATTTCTGCCGATTGTATTTAGGCTTCAAACTTCATCAGAGTGGTGTTCGTTTGTGAAAAGGATCTTGATGGACAAAACGTGTTACTATTGTACACAGAGCTTACAGTATTTTTTGCGACAATCCAAAAGCCTATGGGAAAATCCTCTTGGGTTTTTGTCGAGGCAACCGGTGAGATGCTAACTTCCGGGTTCCGGTACAAAATGACGTCATCCCTGCGTCACCGCTCTATAGATAGTTACACCTACAAATGAAAAGGGAACTATACGATCATGGCAGGTCATGATATTAGATGGGAGACTTAAATCTAATATCTTTCATAGTCTGACAGTGAAACTATTAGTTTTGAGCAGCATATCATGAGGTATCATCGGTTGCATATTAGGAACGATACGGGGCAAAATATTACACACACTTAAAGACGTGTACGCAACGGGCATTTGTGATTTTTACTTATTTAAAGTGTTTTAAATCTGTAATGCTCTGTTGGGTTCATGGTGTGTTGTTCCTCCAAATACCGAGTATGCTAAATAGAAAATTGTAACACTTTCATTCAAAAAACAAACAAACAAACAAACCCTAACTTACATTTCTGACATTTAGTATCATTTGGACTATGATATCCATGATGTCCATTTGATCGGACAATGTGTGCTTTAGTGTGTCCACTTTTAGTTTCTCCTCCAAAGGCATTTTGGGCAAAACAGATGATAAAGTAAATAATCCACCTTGTTTATTTTCATTACCCCTGCGACTATATCAGTGTCAATCACTGCTGATGACGTTGTACGGATGTGTGTGAAGAATACCAGTGCGAATGGAGAGCAGATCACTGACATGCTGCATGAAGAACTCAGCCCTAGCTTCACCTCTTCATATAATCTGTGTATTAGACTCATGACCATTGACGATGTTGCACTCGGTTCCACAAAAGTCTCAAATCATCCATTTTAAGACATTTTTTAAACAGCAAATAATTTGATGTGGATGAAAAAACTGAAATTAATGAATGAATTTATTTTTATCTTAGAAAGACCAGCCATCCCTGGAACTATACTAAGCTAAAGAATAAATAAAAGTAATAATAAATAAAAAATAAGCCTAATGAATGATTGTTATTAATAGCACTACTGAAACCACGCTCACTAAAGCCGCAAGTGTTTACTAAACTTGCAAGTACATTAAAATGGTTAAAATGATAAAAATGGGTCTTACAGTGTGCATAACCTTTGTCAGGTGATATTTCAGGAAGAATCGTAAATATTTATGTACATATTCCAGATTCACTGCTAGAACCGTTGCCCATTTGTTTGTTTGGTTTTTGTGCACAATGCATCAGCCATCCATTATGGAAAGAGGCCAGCAAAGAACCACCGCTGTGCAGATATTATGTATCGGCTTAATTATGGGGTGGCTGTGGATCAGGTGGTAGAGCGGGTTGTCCACTAATCGTAGGGTTGACGGTTCGATTCCTGGCCCACATGACTCCACATGATGAAGTGTCCTTGGGAAAGACTTTGAACCCCAAGTTGCTCCTGATGCACAATGCATCAGCCATCCAAAGAGGACAAGGCGCCAAAGGCAAGCGCTACCATTGGTGTGTGAGTGTGAGTGTGAATGGGTAAATGAGAACCAGTGTAAAGTGCTTTGTAAAAAGCGCTATATATATATATATATATATATATATATATATATATATATATACCATTTACCATTATGATCTCAGGATTTGCACTGAACTGGTTGCAACCTCATGTGTGGTGCTGGTACGAGCCGTGTTGCTAGGATTTTAAAAAGCTCAGTGTCACTGCTCAGTGTCAACATGAAAAGTAACGAGCAATTAAGACATGCTGTGCACGGATACAGATAAGAATAAGAAAAAAAAAGAATCCCCTCCAACTGTAGAAGAATTGATGACTTTAAGTAAAAGACTAGCCTGGGTGAGTAAAATATGCTACTTGGTATATTTAATAGTCTTAGATACAATGAGCAGCTCTCATATTACATGGATAAATGATTACAATTTCCTTAAAAATTCAGTTAGAGCAGTTGAATATAGACCTAAGTGAGCAATTTAAAAGTCATTTTTCCTTTGCTTATAACTTTATTTTTCCGTGGCAAGGTTGACCTTTTCATGGAATTGCCCCGTTGTTAAATCACGAGATATATTTGAAAATAATGAAAACCACCATGGTGTTCCATCACCTCAAGTTTCTTCTCAGACTGTATCTGCTAGCTGTACCTGGCGACCCGTTTACTGAATCCCAGGCATCGTTTTGTGGATTAACATTCCATTTTAAACATAAGTGAAATACTTTAAATAGTTTAATAGCATGCAATATTTCTCCTGGCTTTGTCCTGTCAAAAAATATACACCCTGCTGCGTTCACATCGTCTACATGACCTTTATAATGAAATTGGCTTGGATTGGATCCAAAATCTTACGTCAGCTTTCTTTTTTTTTCTTTTCCTTTTTTTTTTTTTGAGGCTCTCTTATAAATAGATGCTTTCTTACCTAACCACCCTCTGAGGCAATCTTTTTTTTTTTTTTTTTTTTTTTTTTTAGGGGATAAAGTGAACATCCTGCACTCTCAGTAGAAAAGCTACTGATTTATATCTTTAAATGATAAATGCTGTCTTTGGGGTGGTACCTTTAATGGACGTTAAGTACCGCTATGTTTGTGGGTACATTTACACTGTAAGCTGGGGAACAAAACTGAACCTGAGCGAATTTGAAAAAATAATTACGATCTACCCAGAATACACTGTGATGGCTGGACGAAGAGGTGATAAAATAGAAAGCTGCACGACATCGCTGACACGATGAGATCCAGCTCTCAGTAAGTTTATTGTTGCTGACTCAGACGTGTTTTTGCTCCCTACTGCAATACACGCAGAGTCAAATTAGCACATTACAGCACTGTACACACACACACACACACACACACCCTTGAGCAGACAGCATCCTGCTCAGAGTCACTCCAAGCCATCGACATGCAATTAGTTACCTAGCAAAGCAACCAAGCCGGCCAGATCTGTCCTGCAATCCTGTATGAAATCTGACATGCTTCTAACCTACAGTAAGATTGAGTGCTCGGAAATAGCCTGGGCTAAATATGGAGAGAAAAACCTCTCTAAAATTACACAAGCAGAGAAAAAAAAAGACCGGCAAACGAACACCCTACTGCAAAACCATGTGGCTATGCAAAATAAATGTAAGTGAGGTCTTATTATTAGGTAATAAAACATCCTTTGCTTATTTGATTACTGGATTGTGTAAAGGTGGCACCTTAAGTGATATATAAATGCTTAAAACTGTTATTCAGTGATATCTCTAGCAGAGAAAAGACACCAGAGGGACTTGGATGCAGATATGGTTTCAATAAGTAATGAATAAAACACTTGGGGGTGTGCTGTTCTGGGAAACTGATCAACGACAGGGTGAACAGTGTCCCCTGACATGTTTTATTCCTCTTATATGGTGTCAAATTTTCAATAATTACAATTTTTTTTTTCATTTATTAAAGAACTTGTCTTTTTACCCATTTATTGTTACATGTAATAATGTGAAACCTCCAAAAAAAACAAGATCCTGTCGTCACTTATGTTATAGCAGCTATAAACAGTCGTTCCCTTTCAAGCACTGGCACTGAAGACTCCTCACGGTGTTGTCTCCTTACAGAAAGCTTCACCATGTCAATGATTGTAAGGCTTTGTTATATAACATCGTTTCCATCATGTGTTACGCTGTTAGTCGTCGATTATGTGGATCGTCGTCCGTGGACGTCCACGTGAATGAGCTCTTACTAGCGCATTAGAACAGGCACATCAGTATAAACCTCTGATTTGGATTACTGCCGAAACCACCGGCTAACGAACTCAATTCATTACCATGCAGTAGATGGGATGTAAACCGTTATGAGATTACCCCCATAAGCTAGTACTGTGCATCTGTTGATAATCAATGTTTAAGGACCATGAACAGCGTTGTAGTCTTAGCACGCATCTATTGTAAGTGACATTCCTTAGAAAAATCTTAATTTTAGCACTTTGAGGCAGATTTCAAATGTTGGGAAAAAATAAGGTAATTTTGAATTCGATGGCCATAACACGTCGCAAAAAAAATTGGGACGGGGCAACAAAAGGCTGGAAAAGTAAGTGCTACTAAAAAGAAACAGCTTTGCAACTAATTAGGTTAATTGACGACAGGTCAGTAACGTGATTGGGTATAAAAAGAGTATCTTAGAGAGGTAGAGTCTCTCAGAAGTATAGATGGGATGGAATCTGGTTGGAAGCAGATGTTGCTTTAAAACCTGTATATACCTTTCAGCGTTGAAGGTCAGCTGCGCATTCATCCCATTCTCCCACATCCCAGAGGTGTTCTGTTGGATTCAGATCTAGTGACTGGGGAGGCCATTAAATACACTGAAATCATTGTCATGTTTATAGACCCAGTGCCTTGTGACATGGCGCATTAATCATGCTGTAAGTAGCTGTTATATGTTATATGTGCATGTGATCAGCATCGATACTCAGAAACACTGCAGCTTTCAAACCATGCTTGAGTGGTATTAAAGGGTGCCAGAAAACATTCCCCACACCATTACAAAACCACCACCAGAACAGCCAGAACAATTGACACATGGCAGGTTGGACCATGGAATCATGCTGTCGATGCCAAATTCTGAACCTACCATATACAACAGAAATTGAGACTAATCAGACCATGATTTTCTCATTCTAATCATTAGCTGCCCAGTTTTGGTGAGTCTGTGCCCAGAGGCCTCAGATTCCTGACTGGAACCCGATGTGTTCTTCTACTGTTGTAGCATAGCTACCTCAAGGTCTGATGTGGTGTAGGTTCTGAGATGCTTTTCTGCTCACTGCAGTTATAAAGAGTGCATATTTCAGTTACTATAGCCTTCTTGTCAGCTCAAACCAGTCTGGTCATTCTTTTCTCACCTCTCTCGTCAACAAGGTGTTGATGTCCTTCACATAACCGACGCTCACTGGATAATTTTGTTCTTTGCACCATTCCGTATAAACCCTAGAGACGCTCGTGTGTGAAAATCCCAGGAGGTGAGCAGTTTCTGAAATACTCAATCCTCAAACCGGCCCATCTGGCACCAACAACCACAGTTAAAGTTCCCAAGATCAAAATTTTCCCAATTCTCATGTTTGATGTGAACATTAATTGAAGCTGTTGACCTGTATCTGCTTGATTTATATACTCTCTATACGCACTCCTTCTCTGAGCTAAAGTTTTAGGTAGGATTACCAAACCTGACACTTAACAAGTAGTGAGTGTGATCATAAAAGCACTTTGTGGAGCAAGTTAGGAGCAACTGGCTTAGCAGGAAGGGCTAACGTGCCTCTTTGCCTCTGATTTTCAGCTACAGTTTGTCCACTGTGCTTGTGGAGAGGCTGGGCTATATGACGCCAACCCATTGTACAACAGTGGAAAGGGTCTGTTACTCACATCTGACTTGATAATTAGTTGTCGAGCTTCGTGTGGGGAAAACACTGAAGTGTGTGTAGTGAAGTGACTCTCCAAGACTGAATTTAAATCACTGCCCACTTACAGATTTTGAACTCGCGCACAAAAATCCATTTCAGAGGTTATTGTACACCAGTTAAAGGTTTACAGACTACTCTATATCATGCATAAATTGAACACTGATATCACAGATGCCGCGTGTTTACTTCCTTTTTTTTTTCTCCTTGTACACAGATGTAATGGTCCAGATGTGGTTCTATAATAATACATTGGCTAATGTCGTAATTATGAAATTAAGCTGACAATTAGTTTTCATATGAATAAATGTGATTAGCCTTTTAATTGTCGCTTTTCTTGATTTCTTGTTCATTACTTAAGTATAACAGTAGTGTAATTTTACACATACACCCCTGTACCGACACTGACCAGGAGAATTTTTGTTTTAATTTTTGACTTCTAGATCAATAATGAATAATGGATTTATATGAATATTCACAAATATGCACAAAAAATGAATATATAAGACAAAAATGCACAAACAGAAAAAAAAAACAAAAACAAATGCACTAATAAACAAAATATTATCTACAGCACATTTTAGGGAAATAAATTGTTTTAAACCAGTATGAACTATTGAACTGTTGCCTTAATTCCTATCTAAATGAAGCATTTCCATTGCTGGAGTGAAGAATATTACATCACCGACCCTAGCTGTAACAGTTTCATAGACAGTATGTGCTAACAATACCATGGTACACTGCCTGGCCCAACAAAAAAATGCTGTTTGGATGCTTTTTAAATAAGCAAATAGTTAAGAGCCTATGATTGGATCATTACTGCAGTAATTAATATGTTTCAGCAGGCAACAATTCTTTCAGCCCTAACTGATGCAATGTGTAGCTTCTCATTTCTTAAAAAACTGTGTCGGAAGACGTTTCCCGTGGTCGTGGAAAAGATGTTGCTGTGTTTCAGAAGGGGCGAATTCTTGGCCTTCATCAAGCAACGAAAGCAACTAAGGAGATTGCTGAAATCACTGGAATTGTGTCGATTAAGAACTGCCTAACGCATTATTAAAACCTGGAAGGATAGTGGCGAACTGCTCGGGAGAAAAGCTCGAATGATGGTGATCGGAGATCTTTAAAATGCTTGGTGGAGTCAGTAGAACTCATGGCAATGTTCAATAGTGAAAGAAAGTGCATTTCCACATGCACAATGTGATAAGAACTCACAGGATTGGGACTAAACAGCTGTGTGGCCTAATCAGTGTGAGGCTAATCGGAAAGAACGACTACAGTTTGCTAGGGAGAATAAAGATTGGACTGTGGAGCAGTGGAAAAAGTTCATGTGTTTTGATGAGTTTAGATTTACCCTGCTCGATGGGCATGGTAGGGTAAGAAGGGAAGTGCATGACGCGATGCACCCGTCATGCATAGTGCATACTGTACAAGCCTCTGGAGGAAGTGTTATATCTGGGTTTGCTTCAGTTGGTCAGGTTGAGGCTCAGCAACATTATACAGCAATAAAATGGAGTCAGCTGAGTACCTGAATGTACTGAATGGCCAGGTTATTCCATGGATTTCTTTTTTCCTTCCCTGACAGCACAGGCATAGTCCAGGATGACAATGTCAAGATGCATAGGGCTCAAACTGTAAAAAAGTGGTTCAGGAAGCATGAGGAATCATTTGCACACATGAATTGGCCACCACAGAATCCTGACCTTACCCCCATTGAAAGTCTTTGGGATGTGTGGAGAAGGCTTTACGGAGTGGTTCAACTCTCCCGTCCTCAGTACAAGATCTCGGGCAAAAATTAATGCAACCCTGGATGGAAATAAATGTTGTGATGTTCCATAAGGACGTCAAAACAATGCCATGACAAATGTTCACTGTCATTAAAGCTAAAGGTGGTGCGACGAAATTTTAGAGTGTGTGACTTTTTTTTGGCCAGGCAGTGTAAGTGGACAAGTCTATCTATCTATCTGTCTGTGTGTGTATCTAAAGTATATATATATATTATTATTATATTATATATTAGTGGAGGGCACTGTATATTGGCACCCTTAGTAATTATGAGCAAAGAAGGCTGTGAAAAATTTGTTTAACCTTTTGATTTTAACAAAATTAACAAAAATACTAAAAAAAAAACAAACCACAGGTTTATCAAAAATTTTTTGATAAATATATGTGTACAACAATTATTGACACCCCTATAAATCCATATGAGAAAAATATATTTGAAGTATATTCCCACTGATAATTGACATTTTTTTAGTACACCTGTGTGAATAGGTACAGGAAATTGTTCAACCATGACTTTCTGTTTCACAGGGGTATAAATATGAGGTAACACATAGGCTACATTCCCTTAGTCATTCATAACATCGGTAAGAGCAAGGAATATAGCTGTGATGTGCGGCAAAAGGTTGTTGAGCTTCACAAAAAGGGAAGCGTCTATAAGAAAATAGCACAAGCATTGAAAACACCCATTTCCACCATCAGGGCAATAATTAAGAAGTTCCAGTCGACTGGAAATGTTATGAACCTGGAATTGGATGTGTGTCTATATCGTCTGCGAAGAGGATGGTTCATGTGGCCAAAAAATCTCCAAGGATCACAGCTGGAGAACTGCAGAAGTTAGTTGCATCTTGGGGTCAGAAAGTCTCCAAAACTACAATCTGAAGTCACCGACATCACCACAAGGTGTTTGGAAGGGTTTCAAGAAAAAAGCCTCTACTCACATCCAAAAACAATCTCGAGCGTCTTCAGTGTGCAGACACTACTGGAGCTTCAAATGGGATCGGGTTCTACGGTCAGATGAAACCAAAATAGAGCTTTTTGGTAATAAACACCAGAGGTGGTTTTGGAGCACACAGAGAGGTAGCCATATGGAAAAGTCCCTCATGCCCACGGTTAAATATGGAGGTGGATCTTTAATGTTTTGTGGCTGTTTTTCTGCCAGAGGACCTGGACATTTTGTTAGGATACATGACATCATGGACTCTATCAAATATCAACAGATATTAAATGAAAACCTGACTGCCTCTGCCAGAAAGATTCAAATGGGTCATGGTTGGATCTTCCAGCAGGACAATGATCCAAAACATCATCAAAATCAACACAGAAATGGTTTACTGACCACAAAATCAAGGTCCTGCCATGTCCATCCCAGTCCCCTGACCTGAACCCCATAGAAAACCTGTGGGGTGAACTGAAGAGGAGAGTCCACCAGCGCAGACCTCGAAATGTGAAGGATCTGGAGAGATTCTGTACGGAGGAACGCTCTCAGATCCCTCGCCATGTATTCTCCAACCTCATCAGGCGTTATAGGAGAAGACTCAGAGCTGTTATCTTAGCAAAGGAAGGTAGCACAAAGTATTGACTAAAAGATTGCCAATAATTGGTGCACACCTATATTTAACCAATATATATTTTTTGATAAACCTGTGTTTTGTTTGCAATTGTTTGATATCCATGAGAGCAGAGTATTTTAGTGAGTTTTTTGTTAATAAAAGATCAAAAGGTTAAACATATTCATATTTACCAAGGGTGCCAATATTATTGTAGGGCACTGTATATATATATATATATATATATATATATATATATATATATATATATATATATATATATATATATATATATATATATATGTTAAACATTCTTTTCAACAAAAATCATCTGAATGTACAAGTAGATGTCTTTACAACTCTGCATGTCAGCAAAACCAGGCTGCACAAGGGGAATTCAATGCATATAAATGATGACACATTGTACTACCGGCCCGAATGCTAAGTCCATTCAAAGCACATTTATAAGCAGTAAATCAAATGTGAGCTAGAAGCAACTGAATGTAAGCATCAAGTCTCATTTCCAAGAAATCCAATCAGTATTCAAAGCATCTGAGGTGGATGTGACTTTACAAAGAAAACATACTACATTATACACTAGCTGTGTCTCAAATGGTGCATACTTTTATTCATACTGGGAAAGTGCACTGTTGACATGCTGACTTTGGGCATTTTTGGTGCTCAGCGCATATACAGTATCGCACAAAAGTGAGTACACCCCTCACATTTTTGTAAATATTTGATGATAACTTTTCATGTGACGACACTGAAGAAATGACACTTTGCTACAATGTAAAGTTTTGAGTGTACAGCTTGTGTAACAGTGTAAATTTGCTGTCCCCTCAAAATAACTCAACACACAGCCATTAATGTCTAAACCGCTGGCAACAAAAGTGAGTACACCCCTAAGTGAAAATGTCCAAATTGGGCCCAATTAGCCATTTTCCCTCCCCGGTGTCATGTGATTTGTTAGTGTTACAAGGTCTCAGGTGTGAATGGGGAGCAGGTGTGTTAAATTTAGTGTCATCGCTCTCACACTCCCTCATACTGGTCACTGGAAGTTCAACGTGGCACCTCATGGCAAAGAACTCTCTGAGGATCTGAAAAAAAGAATTGTTGCTCTACATTGCATTGAATTGTATTGAATTGTTGCAACATTGTAGCAAAGTGTCATTTCTTCAGTGTTGTCACATGAAAAGATATAATCAAATATTTACAAAAACGTGAGGGGTGTACTCACTTTTGTGAAATACTGTATATAATGGAAGTGAGGAGCCACCAAATGCTGCTGGTGTGTCACAGCTGTCATGGATAATTCTCCACCACGCCACCAGAGGGTAACATCCCCTGAGTTCTAGAGACTTTTATTCTTTCCATTTCCTGTCTGTTTGGTATATAAAGCACATGGTCATGTAGTAAGGACATTAACGCCTTACTGCCAGTTAATATTTATGTAAGTGCTGAGCCTTTTGTTCTTGACTGTCTTTTTTCATATCATATTTATGTATTTAATATTGGCCTCAAATGGCATTTCATGACATATTGTGGTTTCCTCAGACTGCCAGACAGTAGTGCTGGACTTAATACTCACTCGAGGCTGAACGCTAATTTAAAAAAAAAAAATAAATAAATTTTTTTGCAATAAATGGAAATGACAACATATCATGCAACACTTCACAGAAGTAGAAGGAGCAATTAAAAAGCCAAAATTGTAATATTCTCCTTTGTGTAATGATGCAGACTCGGGGAACTAGTGAGGATTCATGTGCAGGCGTTCATTAACAGGCATAATCCAAGTCATACACAGGTGAAGCACTGAACAATAATATCCACCCCTTTCTTTTAACAGTACAAATTATGACTAGTATTTCATTATCTTGAGCACTGGCACTAAAATAACCTTTGTTCATTTCAAATCCGCCTGTGCCCAATTATATGGTACCACAATAAATATTTCAGTTATGGCATTTGGCAGATGCCCTTATCCTGAGTGACTTGCATTCATCTGAGCAGTTGACCTCATCTCATGACCTTCCGAACAGTGGTCCAACGTCTTAACCACCGAGCCACCACTGCTCTAAATAGCACCGAATCTGGGAGATCTCACAGTAAAACCGATCCGATTAGTCTAACGAACTGCCTGTGAAGCCTTGCAATGCACTTGTCTGGGCGGGGGGAAAGATGGTTAAAGGTTATAAAAAGTTTAGCAAAGCGTTGAACCTTCCTAGAAGCGCTGCGATATCCGTGATAACGTCGTGGAAGGAATATGCCACAACCCAGACGCTACCGATCAGACCATCCTTCCAAATTGAGCACGCGGGCAGAGAAGTGCCCAAGAGTCCAGCTGCAGCACTGAAGGAGTTACAGAGCTCACTGACTGAAATAGAAGAACCTATGTGGACCTCAACAGTATAATCAGCTCTTCACAGATCTGGCCTCTATGACAGAGTGACCACTTATGAGAAAGGCTAAAAGTAAGGAGTTTGCTAGAAGGCATGGGACAAAATCTGAGAGCTTTTGGGAAAAGATTTTTCATTTGGTCTAAAAGCAAAGCATTATATTTTGGCAGAGACCAAATATAGCCCAAGATCCCGGTAACACCATTATTACCTCCAAGCACACTGGTGGTAGGATCATGCTCAGGGGGTTGCTTTTTTTTGTCAATATTACTGATATTTTTTATTGCCTGCAGCACTTGGTCTGCGACCGAATCACAGCCGCGTTGATATTCGGTACAACATCGCTCTTGCTTGTGTGATATTTCTTCAGTAATATCAAATAGTTTGCATAATACTACCGATTAGTGTATTGTTATGACAAGATAAAAATCAAACAAAATAGACACGGGTAAACATCAGTGAACATTGGCTAAGACAGTACCAGAGCAGGATCTGGAAAAAAAAAAAAAAAGCGAGCCTAACAGGAAGGATCTGCGTCACGCAGAGGAACAGTTGCATGATATGCTGCATAGCAGCAGGGGCGAGAGGAATCTTCCCGCGCTGCTTTCCCGATGAGAACGCACCCAAATTACATCCTCACAGCAAATTACACCACTCATTTGAACCCAAATCTCAGACGTCCTCCTAAGTGCTAAGTCCAGTTACTAATTACAGACATGGAGTGAAGCTCACACAAGGCTTAACTTGATATATTTTTTCAGCTCGCTAGATCCCACAGGCATCATGTGTGAAATGCACATATCTGGTGCTGTACCCACACCGATGCTCATATAGTCCTGGCGTGTTGAAGATATGACTATAGTCTTGGGTTTGGAAGCTTTCCAGAGGCGCTAGGCACAGCAGCTCAGAGCTGAGAGCTCCCAAAATATATTTAGAGAAGTCTTCCCACTTGGATGCCATACTGGTAACACCCTCCAGGCAGCTATTTTGAGGCATGCATGACTAGACCTCTGTGCGTTTGAATGCAGAGCTATACGTGTCGGAAGAAGGACGTAGACA
Organism: Ictalurus punctatus; assembly: GCF_001660625.3. NCBI lineage: Eukaryota > Metazoa > Chordata > Actinopteri > Siluriformes > Ictaluridae > Ictalurus > Ictalurus punctatus. Next base: position 23,932,570 of record NC_030429.2, on the reverse strand, counting down.
TTTGGTTAAGTTGATTCGTCACGAACGGCTTTAGGCACCAGCTGTAGCTGCAAGAGCTGCATACGCTTGGCAGCTCTTCGTCAGGAAGTAGACAGAAGTTGTGCACTAACAGCCAAGTCTCGCTTTGTAGAAGAGAACACGATCGGCGTTAAGTTCTCAGTTTTCACATCGTTTGATATTCCACGGTGTTCTGTTCCACTTATGTAAGTGTAGGAACCAAAAAAAATAAAAATGTGTTCATTCAAAATTCATTGACAAAACTGTCAACACAGGAAGTGAACCTAGCAATCCGACTTCTGGACATCTTAGGATTCACCCCATCATCCGATGGTCCTCACTTCATATGCTTGTAAATGAGAATATACACACACTGTTCTTTCCTTGGTAAAATGGACCCCCCACCCCACCCCCCTACACCTACATACACTTTAGATTCAGAGAGAAAGAGAGAGAGAGTGAGAGAGATATGGCGAGAGGAGGAACGAGTGAGTGCGGGGAGACTATTCACTCTTGCACATCCACGATGGTTGCTATGGGAACAAAGTGTTGGCTCCATTTTTTAAAATAGTTCTCTTCTAGTCCCTCCTCCTCCTTCCATCAATTCTTTCCCATTCCAATATCTTTTTCCCCTCTCCCTCTCTTTCTCTGCCTCCACTCTTCTCTTCTCGCTCTCTCTCCATCCATTGCCTAGTATCCCTCTCTAACCTAATCCCGCTCTCTCTTTCTCTCGCTCTCTCTCACTCTGCCTCTCTGTTTCGGTGGTTTTCGGTCTGTTCCGTGTTGAGTTGTCATGGCGACTGGCTGTAGGTGTGTGAGCGTGTGAAACAGAGTGGGCGTCACGGAAGTGACATCTCTTGGGCTATAACCCATCTTCCTCATTCTCTCTCTCTCTCTCTCTCTCGCGCACGCTCTCTCTCTCTCTCTCTCACTCTCTTTCACTCTCTCGCGCTCTCACTCACTGTGGGGGCGAGCAGGACACAAAAGCAATGTCAGAATGGGTTTTAAATTCCTCGCTCTCTGTGTGTGTGTAACATCTATACTGCTCTGTCTCTTTATCTAAATATACATCTATATGTGCTGCAGTGTAGATGCTAAGACCAGGAGTTTATAGATCCAGTAGGGATAGGCAAGACATGAAATCCATATCGTCCTAAGTTCTATTACAGCACGCCTTTCTGAGAGTGTTGCAGTGTTTCCTCAGTACTTTTACGTCACCGACCAAGTCTCAGCTTTACTCACAGTAACAAGGTGCTGATTGGATGATACGATCTGTGCAAAAATACCACACTTTGTGATGTGTTTTTTTTTTTTTTTTAAGTGGTCCTACCGTTTCAGTTAGCAAACGCAAATATCAATGATGCAGTGCCTTGTGTAAGTGTTCACCCACTTGAACTTTTCCATATTTTGAAGCATTAATTTAAAAAAAATGTAAAAAAAGCACAAGTATTGGGTGAAAATGTCACAAGTATCACAAGATATTTTTAAACCACATCATCCACCCCTAATAACCAGTACTGTGGCAAACAAAAAAAGTGTTCCTTCCAAAATGTTCACCTCGTGTTAACCCGTTAGTGTTTTACGTTAAGGAAAATACTGACTAGTCCTGTAAGGGTTCAATTTATTTCTCTATCCCTTTCTTTGTCTCTATTCTCCTGGCAGATGGAAGGTGTGTGTCTCCGTGTTCCCGGCCTCACACTCCTCTGAATGGCCATGCCCACGACTCCCCCGGCTGGAGCCGCCCGCTCCGCGTCCGAGACGGAGACCAGTTCTACATGCTGGACCAAGAAGAGGTAAACACACATGATCACCTACTGTAATGAGCTTGCACAAGGATGGAAATAGGAACCTGGTGTGTTCCCACTGTTGTCCACTAGAGGGAGTTGTCCACTTGCTCTTCAGAGAAGTTCCTAATACCTTCTAGACACACATCCTGTTTCCTCAGACTCCATGTATGGCACTCTTCCACCTCACCCGGCCGACTCTGCTCGCTTTTTGAGGGCTTTCCATTGTGGATAGTTCCTGGTTACTGGTACTTTTTTTTTAGTACCACCTCGATCGAGGTTTAGAGCAAGCCGAGCTGATACTAAATGTGAGCCAGGCCCTGAGGGAGTAGGGAATTCTCCTTAACGAGTGGTTCTGTATTGTGCCTGAATAAATGTGTGTCGTTTTATACATACTCTGCATATGGTAATATTCTATTAATTGACAATTATGTATCATGTATCTCATTACAGATAAAATTACAACAAAGGTTTCTGTGTTAGATTGTTACATCTCACTTGTTACTGATTTCCAATCAGGCGTTTATCGAAGTCACTCCTGTTACAGTTAACTCTAACTTATGGCACTTTTCCACCGCACGGTACGGCTCAACTTGACTCTGCTCACTTTTTCGGGGCGTTCCACTGTCGATAGTACCTGGTACTTTTTTTTAGTAAAAAAAAAAAAAAAGGAGTTCCAAGCGAAGCCGAGCTGATACTAAAGCCACTTTTACAATGAACGGTACGACTCGGCTCGGCTCGACTCGGCTCGCTTTACTTTTCTGAACTTGCTTTTCCACTGCAGTTTAGTGCCGCCTCGACGCGGGTGCCATCTTCCGCTCGGCTTCACGCAGGAATAATGTTGTTTTATCAAAACTCTGCACAAATACACGCTCAGGCCTTATATTCTAAAACAACGCCGTTCTAGAACCTACGTAGTGCTCGATATGACTGAGTGGAGTTAATGGACCATGTATTCATGCAGATGTTGGATGATTCATATTTAGATCTATGTTAGTGCTAAAATTTGCCCCATCAGAAGAGCCCAGATTTCCCACAGAGACACGTTCAGATAGGAATTAAACACAAGATTCTTCTCAGCCCATGTCAAGTATGTTATATAGGCGCTCATAATGTCCAAACACTATTAAAATATCATATCCACGGTCCCCATTGTTTTCCACTGTTTGTCAATGATGACAAATACGTTGCTGTGTCGTTGGGATGCCAAGAGATCAGTGATAAAGTCTGTGATACTGCCGTGGGACTGGTAACTGTTTGAGGAGCTCAGTAGGTAAGTCTCTTGATGTCCTTGACTGTGTGTAAACTACTAAAATCATTACATTTACCTCAAGTTAAAGGCCATCCAAATTGACCTCTTACTTAGGGATGACCTGAATTTTGTAATCTATAAACCACATTTCATTTTTCAATTCGATTTTATTCGTATAACACATTCACCCACGGACGTTATCACAAAGCAGCACAGGAATAAAAGCGTGGGACTTGGGACTAAAGTGTTTTTGGGAAGTGCAAATCTTTACGGTATCCATGTGGGACCATCCACAGCAGCAAGCGGTGAATCACAAGTGCAGAAGTTCCAAGCAGAAAGTAAATCATCAGGCAGATGTGGAAGTTAAGAGGATCTACAGCAGGAGAAGTGAGTCAGGATCAGGCAGCAGGAGTACAAGTGCAGCATACATACATACCGTCTCTCACAAAAGTGATTGCATCCCTCACATTTTTGTAAATATTTGATTATATCTTTTCATGTGACAACACTGAAGAAATGACACTTTGCTACAATGTAAAGAAGTGAGTGTACAGCTTGTGTAACAGTGTAAATTTGCTGTCCCCTCAAAATAACTCAACACACAGCCATTAATGTCTAAACCGCTGGCAATTGGGCCCAATTAGCCATTTCCCCTCCCCAGTGTCATGTGACTTGTTAGTGTTACAAGGTCTCAGGTGTGAATGGGGAGCAGGTGTGTTAAATTTGGTGTCATCGCTCTCACACTCCCTCATACTGGTCACTGGAAGTTCAACATGGCACCTCATGGCAAAGAACTCTCTGAGGATCTGAAAAAATGAATTGTTGCTCAACATAAAGATGGCCTAGGCTATAAGAAGATTGCCAAGACCCTGACACTGAGCTGCAGCACGGTGGCCAAGACCATACAGCTGTTTAACAGGACAGGTTCCACTCAGAACAGGCCTTGCCATGGTTGACCAAAGAAGTTGAATGCACGTGCTCAGCGTCATATCCAGAGATTGTGTTTGGGAAATAGACATATGAGTGCTGCCAGCATTGCTGCAGAGGTTGAAGGGGTGACGGGTCAGCCTGTCAGTGCTCAGACCATACACCGCACACTGCATCAAATTGGTCTGCATGGCTGTCGTCCCAGAAGGAAGCCTCTTCTAAAGATGATGCACAAGAAAGCCCGCAAACAGTTTGCTGAAGACAAGCAGACTAAGGACATGGATTACTGGAACCATGTCCTGTGGTCTGATGGGACCAAGATAAACTTATTTGGTTCAGATGGTGTCAAGCGTGTGGTGGCAACCAGGTGAGGAGTGCAAAGACAAGTGTGTGTTGCCTACAGTCAAGCATGGTGGTGGGAGTGTCATGGTCTGGGGCTGCTTGAGTGCTGCCGGCACTGGGGAGCTACAGTTCATTGAGGGAACCATGAATGCCAACATGTACTGTGACATACTGAAGCAGAGCATGATCCCCTCCCTTCGGAGACTGGGCCACAGGACAGTATTCCAGCATGATAAAGACCCCGAACACACCTCCAAGACGACCACTGCCATGATAAAGAAGCTGAGGGTGAAGGTGATGGACTGGCCAAGCATGTCTCCAGACCTAAACCCTATTGAGCATCTGTGGGGCATCCTCAAACAGAAGGTGGAGCAGCACAAGGTCTCTAACATCCACCAGCTCCATGATGTCGTCATGGAGGAGTGGAAGAGGACTCCAGTGGCTACCTGTGAAGCTCTGGTGAACTCCATGCCCAAGAGGGTTAAGCCAGTGCTGGAAAATAATGGTGGCCACACAAAATATTGACACTTTGGGCCCAATTTGGACATTTTCACTTAGGGGTGTACTCACTTTTGTTGCCAGCGGTTTAGACATTAATGGCTGTGTGTTGAGTTCTTTTGAGGGGACAGCAAATTTACACTGTTACACAAGCTGCACACTCACTTCTTTACATTGTAGCAAAGTGTCATTTCTTCAGTGTTGTCACATGAAAAGATATCATCAAATATTTACAAAAATGTGAGGGGTGTGAATTTTCCAAATTCAAAAATTTGAGCATACACTATCTCACTTTTGTGAGATACTGTATGCTCTTATCATACAATAGTATAAAAGAATACGCACTGTGAGAGAGTGCAAGTGGGGAGGTCTTGCTACGACGGTATAAACGAAAAGATCGAGCCAGAAGATAACACGGGTATGAGGGCACCCTGGGATATAAAGTGTACCGCCATTACGCCATCACTCGACAAACCTGAGAGATATTATAAGAGTCGGGGGGATGTTGGGGGTTTGGCGTGACACCATCAAAACATCCCAGTTTATCATAGCTTTTTCTGCCCATGAACCCCCAAATATACACCTTTACCTAAGATAAAAGCTATATAACGAATAGCCTAGGTTTACAGCCTCGACTTAATGATCGAGAAGATTGAAGTCCTGAACACTAATTAGAAGGTTGCTTTATAGCAACCTTCAAACAGTAAGTACTTTCAGACAGTAAATACTCTAGTATACAATCGAAGCACCATCATGAGGAGTAGAATAAGTTAGTTGTACCCTGTGAATCTCCTCCATCATGTCCCATCTTACTGCAACCATGATACAGGATTTTGGTATAATTGTTTTCACTGGTGTCTTTTCCCATGGGCTTTCAAACTGTCTAGATAGAGCGTCGGCTTTTCTATTTTTAGATCGGGGCAGTACGAACCAGTGAAGTGGAAACGTGTAAAAAGAAAAATGAGCCCAGCATGCTTGGTATTTCCCTGCTTTGCCCTCGTAATGTATTCTAATGATCAGAGATCTATTTCTGTGATCGGTGCAAATGCGAAAATGCTGTTCGGTGCCCTCAAGCCAGTATATCCTTCCTTCATTAATGGCTAGTAATTCAGTTTCCCCACATCACAGCTTCCTTGCTTGGGGCTGAGCTTACACAAATAGAAGGCATATGGATGGGATTTGGCTGGATTACCATGCTGTTGTGACAGTATAACTGAAATTCTATTTTCATAGGCGACTACAGTACATCCGAATGCTAAAGGATGAATCAAAAGCTGAGAAGAGTGAAGGGTGAATCGAAAGGTGCTATCACCTGGACTTTAATTTACTTTACTTTACTTTACGCCCATCGTTTTGAGGAGGGATTTTGGTTCTCTAGCAGGCAGGTAAACAATTGAAAATGTGAATAATAGGATTCTGAAAGGAGGGAGAGTAAATTCAACATGAAATAAACTATGAATGCGCGATGCGGTTATACTGTAGGAAGATAATCACCGACTTACTGCTACCTCCCTTGCGTGGATTATTTTCCACACAACACCACATCCCGAATCGATTTATTCTCCTTAACTCAACAGACGTTCGCCAAAGATTGCAGTTTTTAATTAAATTGAAGTATGCAACATTCTTCCGATCTGTTGATAGTTATATTAAAGGTTGCAGAATGTCTTTCCCGTGTTGGAAAACGTACCGACTGTTACAAAGCCCCGACACTGGAGACTCCTTCCATAACTGTTAAACAAACTCCTCCATTTTAACGAATATTGTCGGGGTTTTTTTGTGTTAAATAACAAGACGGGTTTTAAATCTATTTATTCGTTTTTTGTTTGTGGAGATTGTGTGAAGAATCCACCATACAAGACACTCTGAACTCGCAGTCTGTTAAAGGGATAGTTCACCCAAAAATTCAAATTCTGTAATCGTTTAATCACCCTCATGTCGTTCCAAAACTGTATGACTTCCTTTCTTCTGTGGAACATAAAAGAAGATATTTCGAGAAATGTCTCAGTGTTTTTTGGGGGGTTTTATTTTGTCCATACGATGGAAGTGGACACCAGAGACTGTTTGGTTATCAACATTCTTCAATATATCTTCCTTTGTTTTTCACAGAGGAAAGAAATGCATACAAATTTGGACCGACATGAGGATGAGTAAACAATGACAGAATTTTCATTTTCGGGTGAACTATCCCTTTAACTTTAAGAAATTCTAACGTATTAGAACGAGCGCATTAATATTAACATTTGATTTGAATTACAGCCGAAGAATCAACACTTTCTGACCAATCAGATTTAGGAAGTAAACAGCCCTGTAGTATAAATAAACAACTTTCCATAGACGAGAGAGTGTGTCTCTTAGTCCTTTGGGGCATTTATAAACCCATATGCCATTACCTGGTACTCATAGTGACCAGTTTACACACTATTCCATTATGCTCCTTTTTTTTTTTTTTTGTAATGCAGAATAAGCCAAATAAAGTGGGATCCAAAAGTCTGAGAACACACTGAAAACCCGTTTTCAATTGGAAATAAACCAAAGGGTTTTGGATTTAAAAAATATATATATGTATATAAATTTAAAACAAAGAATGTAAAGGTTCAGTATCTTGAATATTTAATATTGAAAATTCTGCACTGTTTCTAGGTCTCTCTTTAAATGGGAGCAAATGCGTGATACTGACCACGTTAACTGCTTTGTACAAAAGGTCAGATTTCCCTCATGTCTAATCTCTTCCATTGAAGCACGTGTTCGGATTTGATCTAAAATGGATCATAAGGTTTCGCACAAACGTGTGGAGTCCTCTAGTCATTAAAGCAAAAGAAAAAAGGGGGACGTACCAAATACTCAGAAACTCTCAAATTTAATCGATTTTCACTCAAGTTGTTGTCACTAATATAATGTATAATGAAAATTGTTGTATTAGATTAGAAAAGAATGCATAATGAAAGCATTTTCACTAGTGCTCTCGGACTGTTTTAAACTCCGCTGTATATTATGATCTAGTTTCAGAACTATTTTGGTCACTCTTAACTGTTCCAGACTGGAGGACACTAAGGATATTAGGTGATTATTTGGTAAAGTGGGTGTATGTACGGTAGGTAGGGTTGTCATGATACCAAAATCTTTACTTTAATATCAAATTTTCTATGACCATAAATGAAAAATAAATCTAAATACGTTACATGTACAGGATTTGGCAGACGCCCTTATCCAGAGCGACTTACATGTATCTCATTTATACAGCTGAGCAATTGAGGGTTAAGGGCCTTGCTCAAGAGCCCAGTACTGGTAGCTTGGCAGTGCTGGGATTTGAACTTATGACCTTTTGATCAGTAGTCCAACATCTTAACTGCTGAGCTACCACTACCCCAAATAACACAAAACACATAGAAACCGAAGACACTGAACATCCAAAATTCAAAAAGTTAATGATAAATCTCCTCGTTTTTTATGAACACAAAACTCTGTATAAGTTAAATAAACGACAAAATCATTACAAAATGGTTTCATGTAATATATCCTTAAATCAATGGCGCCACCTAGAACTGACTAAACAAGATTCTGGAGGCATGTCCAATATTCTCTCCAAAAACTTCCACAAAATGTCAAGTAGAGCAGTTACAGGCCCGCACTGGAAAAGCCCTAACTGCACTTTTATTACGATAAAACTAGCAAATAAAGGAGTGAGGAGCGGTGGAAGACTCTTGAAGTGTTTGCAGTGCGCATGTAGCATTAAACTGCATCGGTTCATAAGGTTGCCAAGTAATCCCTGTTTTGAGCACCAATATTTTGTCACTCTCTTTCAAAATTAAACTATATACAAATTAGATGATTAATTTATGATGGCGAACACAGTGTCTGAAGATACATGAGTCACCACATAGGAAAAGCAGTTAATCATATGCCCCGAATTAAACTCAAAACAAACCGTTTATCCGTGTAACCTGCTGAGTAAGTAGAGGCCGTCGATCTTGTCAGGCAGATTTCTCGCCCAATGCCCATCTTCATCGGCAAGGTCATAAAAAAAAGGCCAGATCTCACACATTTAAGCCGTCGTTTTTACAAGTTGAAGCTGTTTTGTTCAACTCCGGTTCCACCGCAACCCTGACCTGGATAAAGAGTGAGTAAGTGCAGGCCAAATCCAACCTCAGATTGGTGTTCGTCTAAACGCAGCGTCGAAAGAACCAAAACTTTTAAACATTACAGAATCCTTTACTACATTTCTACTGACCATATACTTGCTACTTTGTATGATTTGGAAATGTATCACTCATGGAACTGGTCCTAAAAGTGTGTCTATGAATTGAGAGTGATGATGGAAAAGCACAGAAGCTCGTTTGAGTGCTCTTTCTGAGGGAGCTTAAAAGTAATATTCTCTTCATCATTGGGGGTACAGGACAATCCACTGCTGAAATGTCAAGCACGTTGCCTCAGGAACGCTCGAAAATTCCTGGGAAAGCTGTCTAATTGATCATCCAGTATCGCTATTTCAATGGAGGCAAATAGGACTTGTCTGTCAAACTCTGGACTTGAGAGGTCACACCATAGAACACTTACACTAACTCCTCAAATGCGAATCCTCAATAGTCTTAGCCAATCAAAATACATGACGTCCCAAAAGTCTCCATACATAGAAGAAAAATGATAAATTTTCCGCAAAATGTCTTCCAAAATTTGTCATACTGAGTATATATGATATATATATATATATTAGACAGGCTTTAACAACACCTTTGACAAAAGAAGAATGTATTGAAATCATTCTCACGGCTGGATCGGGAAGCTGTCGCAAGCTTGCGATGGACTTTAACAGGAAACGCAGCAAAGACAAATGAGAAGAAACTGAAGACAAATGAGAAGTACAATTTCAAAACCAGTCACCGGGGTGTCCAGTGGAGAAATGCCAAACAAAAGCATTTTCACAGTGCATGAATTTGCCTGCTTGCCAGTATTGTCCACCAGCCTCATTTGTTTGTGTTTATTAACAAAAAGTATTAATATATGCATTATTTTGTAATGTGGAAATTTCCCAAATGAAAATCGCACTTTTTTTTTTTTTTTTTTTTTTTTTGTAGCCAGGACCCCTTTAGCTAGAAAAAAAAAATAAAATAAGTCTACTGGCCCCTTCAGCACAGAATTTACCAGGCACATCCTTCAGATTTGCACAATAATATTATAGCTGTTTATTGGGATTATGGAGCTTTCCATTAAAAGAACACAATAGGCTCCAATTTAGCATTATTTATAGGATTATGTGTTTTACTGTAATTGAGGTTTGGATTAAACACATTCAGTTCAAGTGGCCAGTCAAATAGATTGATAATTATAAGATTTCAATATTAAATGCAACTTTGTTAATGGTGGGATGTGATTTCCACTAATCAAAACAAAACAACACAACACGGGCCTCCTGATCCACTGCTTTAGATTAATATATAATTTCCCTTTGCTTGGTTGGCTAGTGACAATAGCCTCAGTTGGCCTAGAGGGGGCAGTAAGCTCCCTGACTATCTCGGTCCATGACCAGACCAGCATCTAGCCCTTTTTTCCTCTCACAGAAGTCATGCCATGTTGATCCAGAATGGACCATGAAAGCCCCCTCATATTCCTTTTTCTTTTGAATGTTAAGTTTGTGCCTTTTTTTTTCTTCAATTAAAAAAACCCTCCCTAATTCATGGACTGCACTCTTTAAAGACTCCTCTAGGACTTATTTACTGGCATGAACACTGAGGTATTATTGAACTGGTGTGTCATTTTAATGAGGCTTCCTTTTCCCTGTAGACTGAGATTTACAGACTTTCATCTGTCCAAGTTAGCCTTATTCTTTGGAAGTGATGGAAATGTATTGATCCGTACTTCATAATGAATATGTGAGAACCCAATATATTGCATTTCTGAGCTACTTAGTGCTGGTGAAAAATCCTATCAGCTAATTTATTTATTTTTTTGTCAGAAAAAAAGGTAGGAAGCATTACCATTCCTTGTGGCTGGAGTGGGACCTTCGAGCATGTATGTTTTACCTAGTGTATATTTTACAGGTTAATGTAGTGCACCTTTAAAGATTTATTATAGAAGCTAATTGAAAGGTAAAAAAAAATAAAAAATGAGGTCCTTAAGGTCAAATTATGTACCTTTTAAGCATTTTTAAAGGTATTCAGGTGAAATAGTACATAATAGTATGTACTGAAGGTATCAGAGCGACTAGGAATAGAATACTGTGCACTATTTTGTTCTCAGAGTGTGGCTTTTGACCGTATCTAGCTATTCTGGTGCTGAATAAGCAGGGTCTGTGAACAGCCACAAGGTGTCGTCTGCAAAAAGAAGCAACCAGCGCCGTTGATGCGCTTTTTCCTCAGACTCTACCCGTACTTATCCATGTGTCCAATCTCACTACCTTTCAAAAAATGTATTAAACAGCAATAGAGAATGCTAGTCCTTTTGTTTTGAGTCCCTAGATGGTTAAAAAAAAACAAAAAAAGTTGATGTCAATCCATTCATGAGAATTAATGTTCTTATGTGGAGTTAATTCTGTGTCTCTGATGTTACACTAAGTTTAAAGAAATTTATCTCACTTTAATTTAAAGTAAAATATTAACTAGCAAGATGTAAAATTAGAAGCAAATAGAAACAATTTTTTTTGTTTGTGAATATCATTAACGCAGATTTAATTCTTATTATTTGTCACTGTAATATTTATTTTTAGACTTTGGTCTGCATATATTACACTTTTACCCCATATCTAAAAAAAATTATGAAGCTTGTCCTGTATAAAAAAATCTCTTGACTCCACCCTAGCTTTTTTTCATATCTAGTAAGAAGGGGGTGATGGAAGTGTCTCTCTCTCGACTTAATTTTCCATCATTTAAGAATGAACTTCCTTTGTGGACACCTCACCTTAACACCAATATTGCACACCCAAGAAGCCTTTATTTGTCAGATACACATTACAGCACAGTGTAATCCTTTTCTTCATATATGCCAGGTTGTTAGGAAGTTGGAGGGTCAGCCATGATACAGCTGGAGCAGGGAGAGTTAAGGGCCTTTAAGAGCCCAGCAGTGCCAAATTGGTGGTGCTTGGGCTTGAACCCCCAACCTTCTGATCAATGACCTAGAGCCTTAACCATTGAGCCACCTGCCTTGTCCTGCCTTGTCCTGCCTTGTCCTGCCTTGTCCTGCCTTGTCCTGCCTTGTCCTGCCTTGTCCTGCCTTGTCCTGCCTTGTCCTGCCTTGTCCTGCCTTGTCCTGCCTTGTCCTGCCTTGTCCTGCCTTGTCCTGCCTTGTCCTGCCTTGTCCTGCCTTGTCCTGCCTTGTCCTGCTCTCCAGAACTCCTCACCCAACATCAGTGCCTGACCTCACTAATGTTCTTGTAGCTGAATGATCACAATTCCCCATAGCCACACCCCAAAATCTAGTGGAAGGCCTTTGCAGAAGAGTGGAGCTTATTATAACAGCAAACAGGGGGAACAAATCTGGAATAGAATGTTTCAACACACACATATGGGTGTGACTTTCAGGTGTCCACAAACCTTTGGCCATATAGTGTACCTCCATTGATGTCCCTGTTTATTTATAAAGCTTTTCCCATATAACAGTTCAATAACAGCTGGATGATCAGTAATACCTACAGTATCTCACAAAAGTGAGTACACCCCTCACATTTTTGTAAATATTTGATTATATCTGTTCATGTGACAACACTGAAGAAATGACACTTTGCTACAATGTAAAGTAGTGAGTGTACAGCTTGTGTAACAGAGTAAATTTACTGTCCCCTCAAAATAACTCAACACACAGTCATTAATGTCTAAACCGCTGGCAACAAAAGTGAATACACCCCTAAGTGAAAATGTCCAAATTGGGCCCAATTAGCCATTTCCCCTCCCTGGTGTCATGTGATTTGTTAGTGTTACAAGGTCTCAGGTGTGAATGGGGAGCAGGTATGTTAAATTTAGTGTCATCGCTCTCACACTCCCTCATACTGGTCACTGGAAGTTCAACATGGGACCTCATGGCAAAGAACTCTCTGAGGATCTGAAAAAAAGAATTGTTGCTCAACATAAAGATGGCCTAGGCTATAAGAAGATTGCCAAGACCCTGATACTGAGCTGCAGCACGGTGGCCAAGACCATCCAGCGGTTTAACAGGACAGGTTCCACTCAGAACAGACCTCGCCATGGTCCACCAAAGAAGTTGAATGCACGTGCTCAGCGTCGTATCCAGAGGTTGTGTTTGGGAAATAGATGTATGAGTGCTGCCTGCATTGCTGCAGAGGTTGAAGGTGTGACGGGTCAGCCTGTCAGTGCTCAGACCATACACCGCACACTGCATCAAATTGGTCTGCATGACTGTCGTCCCAAAAGGAAACCTCTTCTAAAGATGATACACAAGAAAGCCCGCAAACAGTTTGCTGAAGACAAGCAGACTAAGGACATGGATTACTGGAACCATGTCCTGTGGTCTGATGAGACCAAGATAAACTTATTTGGTTCAGATGGTGTCAAGTGTGTGTGGTGGCAACCAGGTGAGGAGTACAAAGACAAGTGTGTGTTGCCTACAGTCAAGCATGGGGGTGGGAGTGTCATGGTCTGGGGCTGCATGAGTGCTGCAGGCACTGGGGAGCTACAGTTCATTGAGGGAACCATGAATGCCAACATGTACTGTGACCTACTGAAGCAGAGCATGATCCCCTCCCTTCGGAGACTGGGCCGCAGGGCAGTATTCCAGCAGGATAAAGACCCCGAACACACCTCCAAGACGACCACTGCCATGATAAAGAAGCTGAGGGTGAAGGTGATGGACTAAATCCTATTGAGCATCTGTGGGGCATCCTAAAATGGAAGGTGGAGGAGCACAAGGTCTCTAACATCCACCAGCTCCGTGATGTCGTCATGGAAGAGTGGAAGAGGACTCCAGTGGCTACCTGTGAAGCTCTGGTGAACTCCATGCCCAGGGGGCTTAAGGCAGTGCTGGAAAATAATGGTGGCCACACAAAATATTGACACTTTGGGCCCAATTTGGACATTTTCACTTAGGGGTGTACTCACTTTTGTTGCAAGCGGTTTAGACATTAATGGCTGTGTGTTGAGTTATTTTGAGGGGACAGCAAATTTACATTGTTACACAAGCTGTACACTCACTTCTTTACATTGTAGCAAAGTGTCATTTCTTCAGTGTTGTCACATGAACAGATATCATCAAATATTTACAAAAATGTGAGGGGTGTACTCACTTTTGTGAGATACTGTACAATACTCCAACACAGGTTCATGGTGATCTGGCAATAAATTTCAGAGCAGCTTTAAATTGGATCCTTTTGCTGATTTTAAATATTTAATTATCCGCGTAATGTCTGCCATTAATTCACCATTTATTGTACTGGATGTTATTGTTTTATCTCTGACTTTTATGTTTTTACTGCTGTCTTTAATTTTTTTTGGATCCCTGCATGCCTGGCATGACAATGGATGCGTTTCCAAGGACTTTTGTAAATTAAATAAAATAATCATCTGAGTCAGGTTTTCAGGCCAAAAATAGTCTATTCGGTTGGGTTTAAAATAAGATTTATTCTCTCTCTCTCTCTCTCGCTCGCTCTGGAGTTTATCAACCCATTCAGAGTCCTTCCTGTTTATACACCAATTTGCCGGGTTTATTAGATATAATAATCCACTAACTAATAAACTGGCATCTTGGCGTATTCCGAGTCAATTATGTGGTACATCTCGATATCTAATATAGCATAGAGAACCAGATTCAAATGTTCGAGCTGTTATATTTACTACAGATACTACAGTATCTTCAGCAGCCCCCATCAGCTTGCTCATATTATAGAAAAAATCCCTCTGACTGATAGCAAGTACAGTATTATGAAGAAAATAGAAAGGCTTAGAGCTACGTGAAAAGAGTATGCTGAAAACGGTCTGATCTCAACTGTTTACTTACTGGAAATAACACCACGTGTAATTACAATGAATATAAATAAACGTTCATGTAGCACCAATTTCAGGATTTCCCTTTTTAGTTTTAATATATATATATATATATTTAAAAATAATGTTTGGTGGCCTCCGCTAGAGTCTACACCTGAGTGAGGGTGTATCTGTGGATATCTTCGAAGCTTTAAGAAGGTTCCAGATGGTTCCACCCGGCTGTAGATGTGTCCGGAGGTGGGTAGCAATGAAGTAGAACATTTTTAGTGCACTTTAGCACAATTTTCAAGTAGGTGTACTTCACTGACCTTTACTTTAGACTACATTTCAATGGAATTCTATGATCTCTATGAATGCTAAGTGGTGTATTCCTTACATTGATAAACAATGATAGTTAAACCAGTAGTAAACCATTCGATGCTGCTTAAGGAACAGTGGTGAAGCAGGACTTTCGTCGTCCATTGCCTTAGCACAACAAAAACAGAGCCCTTTGTGTTAATAGTTCTCTGATCGATCTAAATCAGCGAGGGATATAATCTGATAGACATTACTACACATATCTAGCTTTGTGACGGATACTTTGTGAGCGAATTATTAGCAAGCGACTGAATCGTTCGGCCGACGCTATTATCGTGTTAGCTAGTTAATATAAAAGTATAAACGTCGACTTCAGTCTAACTACTGTACAGCTGTTTAAAAAAAGTTCCTCAACAATTCCTGTTAATAAGATACAAACCGCCTGAACATTTTCTATTTTTGACAGTGTTCCATAAAAGGGAATTTCAGGAATAAAAATTGTCTAGTCTCTGACAGGCAGTTACTAAGGATGAGTGAACGAACGAACTCTGGTCTTTCTTTGAGCTTCATATCAGGATGCTTGCTCATACCAGCATGAAAAGAAAAACCTCTCTCTTGCGTGACTATTTGTTTTCGTCCTTCCCTGTCCTGATGCACACCTTTTAGACTCAACCAAATGCCTTCTGAACCTTTCTGGCAAGCATTCAAAGCAACAATCCAGATCTGTTCAACGTGAATAATAGGTGTGTCCCAAATCGTATGCTTATACACTATTCTACGCTTTTTTGTAGTTTAAATCGTGTGAGTGGTGTGCTCACGCTGAGAATTCCAGCAAGAAGAAGTGCACTTCAAGTTCATGGATGATGCAATTATTCAACCAAAAAAAAAAAACAACTAAGTGTGCATTGTTGGACACTTCATGATCTCAACTCAACGGTTGCAGCTTTGCTTATGTAGTGGAAGAGGGGTGGGGCTACCAGGCGCTGATGTTGGCGCTGGCTCAAAAATTCTAAAAAAGGTCATGCTGGGCATCAAAGGTAACATTAACATAAACAGTAAAATGAAGAAACTCATTTTCGTTGACTCTGGGTATTCTGCTAAAGCTAGCGGCATCGACTTTCATGCGTTTGACATCATGTGCCATACGTTAGTGTTCCGTTTGAGACGATACTACTCTTCTAAAATTCATACACTAGACAGTAGAGTACATAGTGCATAGCGTAAGTGCACAGTGTATGGTACGTTGTTTAGGGCACCACTAATATATTGGCTACAGCTCAAATTGGTAGCTATGACAAGGTAGGGGGTCTGATCAATCTGATTGAACACAGTGTGCAGTATCCGCTCATATTCCTCCATGTAGATCTTAATTGTGTGTGCAGTATTTCCGGGTGGGTGTTTTGCTAGGCAGTCATTTTCCCAAAGACAGAGTATAATGAGTCAAGATCTGTTTATATACCTCAGCATTCATCGCTCGGTCGTCTCTCATCATATCCCCTACAGCACTGGTTGAAATGCACCCCTAGATCTGAAGAAAACTGTCACTGTGATTCACATAAACCTTCCGACAGGCATCAGTGTTCTTCTCATCAGTGCTTCTTTGGACATAATTGGGGCTCATTGCTCTATAAGACGTTCTGCCTCTAGATTTGAATGTTCTACCACCTCATATGTTTTGCCTTGCTACAAAAATAGTTTCTGGGCTGCACTTTACTCTACCAGATGCTGCGCAAACATTTGACTGGATTTCTTTCTGTCCCTTAAAGAGATGACCTTTAAGATGAAGTAAGTTTGTGAGTCCTCCATGGAATTTCCTTTTCAGAATTCTTTTTTAACAGCTTAAACATTGTAAATGATAAATGACCTACACTTATATAGCGCTTTTTTAACCTTAGCAATTCTACAAAGCGCTTTACACTGGTTCTCATTCACCCATTCACACACACACACACACACACTCACACACCAATGGTAGCAGAGCTGCAAGTCACTAGCTTGCCATCGGGAGCAACTTGGGGTTCAGTGTATTGCCCAAGGACACTTCAGTATGTGGAGTCATGGCATGTGGAGAACCGCCAATCCTAAGATTAGTGGACAACCTACCACAAACTACCACCTGAGCCAGAGCCGCCCAATTGTGTTGGCTATATCTGAGCTGTGGAGTGATCCACAGCTCAGATGAGAAAATCTGTTCACAAGACAACCCAAACCTGAACACTCAACAACTCTGGAACTCAGAAGAAAGCCACTGTTGAAACAAAAGCTACATGAAATCCTGTTTGGGGACTCTACAAACATGGAAATCTGTTCGCAATTGAACTTTTTGGAGTGATTCAAAACCAAGAATCACACAAGCCCCTTCAGTAACACCAACAGCAGGCCAGATTGGGGCTGTTTACATCACTGGTTGTGTAATCTGTTGAACGCCCAGCAGCACAATCAATAACAGTGGCAGAAAATCATACAGCTGTATATTTGGCTAGTCATGCACCAACACATTTGTCCGTGTCCTGTCCATGAACCTCGTTCTTGTAAATTTGCCAAAGCCTTTTCCATGTATTAGCGGGCGGTGTTCTGGATTTAGGCAGAAAGCTGTGTCACCAGTAAGGCCACTGCTCTCTATTCCAGCATTGTTCTTGTGTTCACAAGTCTTGGAGGATGAACATGCCAGCCTTCACACTTCACCCTTCCCAGTTGGTAACAGTCATGTGATAGTGGAGAAATAAGTGGTTGGTGGGAATTAGCAAACAAATTGGGAGAACATGGGGGGAGTGGGGCGGGGGGGAGGGGGGGTTGGGTGAAGTACTGTCACCTGTTTTTCATCAGACATGGCAGATCTAAAAAGAACAAAATTATGAATGTATGTGTGCACGGTGCCCTGTGATGAACTGGTGTCTATTCCCACTTTGCACCCTCCAGGGTGCATTCACACTTTGCGCCTGCACACTGCACCTGGGACAAGCTCCAAACCATCTGACCAGAATAAAGCAGTTACTACGGGTGTAACGATACATCATGACACGATGCATCGCGATGCAATTAAAATTTGTGCATCATGGACATGTGCGATTCACAATGTGCAAATTAGCGTTGTATTCATTTTTCACGTAGTGCATTGGCACTGTTTGAACACCAGAGGACACCACGTGTTATTCAGAAAACATATACACCGATCATCCATAACATTAATACCACCTGCCTAATATCGTGTAGGTCACCCTTTCTTTTTCCAAAAACAAAAACTTTTTCTTCATTCAGATTTTGTACAAAATATTCTGAGAATCGAATAAAAATCATGACGCCAGTATCGTAGCGCAAATCATATCATGACCTGAGTGTATTAGAACACCCCTAGTGGTCACTGAAGATATAGGATAAAAATTTTTTTTTTTTTTTTTTACAACAAACAAAGGATTACAATGGTATCCTCAGTGCCTTTGAATCCACTTCCTTAACTCCATGATGAGAAGAGATTGTGAAGGAGTGCAGCTTTGCATAGGCTGTACAACGGTAATACGTCACCCCGAAGAAAACTGTCCTGTTGGTTGTTAAAATAATGAAGAGGAACAAATAAGTATGTATTTTTGCCAGTTGGTTTAACGGACATACCATGGCAGTCCAGGTTATTTATGTCGAGGGTCCTTATCAATCGCCCCGTTTACCTCTGCAAGCTTAGCATTTTCTGCCATTTTGTCATGTCAGAGGAAAATAAAGGGATATATTTATCAATTTCAATGCTTTGTGACAATGTCCATTGTTAAAAGCGCTATAGAAATAAAACTGTATTGAACTGAAGATGAGAATACTGTGGCCTAACCTTGGTATAGTTCTACCACAGAAACAGAGCTGGTGTCTCACCACATTTCACATTCAGAGCTGATTCTAAGCCAGTGCAGTGGACCTTGAAGCTGTGGTTAGTTAAAACTGGACATCACTCTGAGTTCCCCTCTATGTTTCACTGCTTATGTGTCTCTCTACCATCCCCCGCCAGCTCTAATACTGAATTAGGCCTAGATCAATCATTCAATGACATTCCTGAGCACCTCACATTCAAACGTGTGGAATATATACGACATATTAAAATGCTTCTATTACCCCCAAAACCCGAGGAAAAAACGACAGAAATATGAAAAACTCTTCTCGAACACTATCTGATTTTTCCCGAGCTTAGAACTGGCCTGATATTAAAACGAGCACTCATTTCATTCACGTCATTGATAATACCCTGTCCAAGACTCCCAGGCTGCTCGAGCAAAACCAAACACAATGGCGCAGACAGAGATCACGGAGATTGTTAACCTCTACATTTAAACAACTGACTTATCGCAGTATAATTACAACACACACCCGATTAGGTTTTTCTTATTAGCTTTCTCAGTCTCCGAGAGACCGTTGAAGCAGGAATGCATATTTCCGATGAGGTCTGATGACTGGTGAGCTTGGGCAACCTTTAGCCGAGATGATTTCCATGCATTGTACATCGGAATTATGAATTAGATGTTGGAAAGCTATTCATACTTCGTGCCCCATGTACGTATAGTATTAACTTAATTATAAAGCAATCATGAATTTAGGTTGAACTGTTTGACCTGCTCACAGTGCACCACTAAATGAACAGCAAAGCGAGGATGAAATGAAGTTAAACATATAATACAGTAAGTACTGTGCGTCTACGATGAAAAGTAAGGCAGGAACCATTACAGATGGATCTCCATAGTATTTGCAAAACCTGGAACAGACCTCCATAGCCATATTGTTGACATGCTGTCCGAGTTGGACTCG
The DNA here is from genome assembly GCF_001660625.3 of Ictalurus punctatus. NCBI lineage: Eukaryota > Metazoa > Chordata > Actinopteri > Siluriformes > Ictaluridae > Ictalurus > Ictalurus punctatus. The sequence continues at coordinate 23,912,765 of NC_030429.2, read as the reverse complement.
GCGCAGCAGTGGCTTCAAACTCATCAAAGAGATATGAACACAAAATGAGCTTTAAATTGAGGCACTGGTTCTCATCGAATCAGTCAAACTCGGAGTGCACAATAACTTGGATTTCCAGCTACAAGACACTGAGACGCCATTTTATTATTTACACCTACTACCTAAAATTGCGTCTCGGTTAGAATGGTAATTTAGTTAGGAAGTTTTAAATAAGTACATAATTAGCAATTAGCACATTATTAGGTCAGGGAAACTACAGAGTCTATTAAATCAGGAAAGCTACTATCAGAATTCCAGAATTCCAGTTAAATGGCTCCAATCCAGACAAACTGAGCTATTCACGGTCGAGGTTCTTGCTCACAGGTCCATCAGTGGCAGTCCTTGCACAGCCTTAACCCCTGAGCCGTGACTACCAAACGATGAAAACGTTCCACTTCGGAGCTCCTGATCTAAATAACGCTCGAATGCTAAACTGCTTTATTAATATGAAATAGCGCACACGTCAACAAAAAGCACTTTTAGCTGCTTATGGAACGTGTTCCTGTGAAAATGGCGAGCTTAAGTTTTCTAAATAGCTACGTTTGATTGTTTGCAGTTTGCAAACTAGAGAATTAGAGAATGAAGTGCAGTTCATTAGTTTAATTGCAGTGTTAACAGGTCGGTTTTGATATTTAGATATTGCAGTTGCAATCAGGAGCTATTTTACGTGGCGAAAAAAAAAAAAAAGCTATACTGACTTGCCAGTTTACTGGAACTGCCAGCTCAGGGTTAGATTTAAAGGGTTCCGTGTAGCAAGCACTAATTTCCGTTTGCATAATGGGGTAAATTGTGCACGTAAATAGTGGGCGCAATGTGCATCTCTCATCTGCACATTTTTTTAATCTCTTTTCTTTAAAAATTTTTTTTTTTTAATGTTTAACAGAATGTTTAAATAGAACTAGATATTGTGTCATTATGCCACGTGTAAAGAAGGGGAAGGAAACAATATGTAAATTAGAGTGTTGCAGGTGCTAATTGTTCTGGAGTCAGAGATGCACAGTAATTGCATGTCAGGTATCAATCACAGTACTAAATGAATCTACACGGTGTTGCAAAAGTCTCCATAAACAGGGGACTATGTTTGCTAACACCACATGGGTCGTGCCTTCGTCAGTGGATGCTCGTGGACGTCTACTTTTCAGTCGGTCCGCAAGACTTCCGGTCTTTTTGGATTTGTTAATAGGTTTGGCAACCTCGGGCAAGACACTGAACCCCAAATTGCTCCCGATGACGTGTTAGCGCCTTACATGGTGACCGTGTGTTTGAATGGGTGAACATACACATTGTAAAGCGCTTTGTAGAACCACTGAGGTAAAGAAAGCGCTATATAAGTGCAGACCATTCCCAATCCAGCCAGGAGAATGATTTCAATATGTTCTTCTTTTGTCAAAGGCATTCTTAAAGCCTGAGAAAAAAGACATATATAATATAAACTAAGTATGAAACATTCTGGAAGACCTTTCGGGGCACTTTTGGGGCACCCTGTATTTCGACAGACACCATGTATTTGCCCCAAATTGCATATTCATTGCAGCAAACAGCTAGCATGTCAGGGTCTCAGGGTATATTTAACCAGCTACCACAATATCTAGTGCAGCAGCAGTGGTCTGTAATATATGCTGAATTGAGCTGAGCACTGAATAAGAATGCAATGTATGCCGTATGTAGGTAGAATTTGCTGACCTATTGTTTTTGCAGTTTGCTACAAGATATATGATGATGAGTGTTAGACTGTTAGTTGCTGAATAATGTTGTTGAACCCTAGTGCTCCCTTTTACATTGACTGATGCATTGTATTCAGATGGGTGTTTTAATCGCTTAAATTTTACATTCTGTGTGTGTGTGTGTGTGTGTGTGTGTGTGCATGAAGAAGTTGTAGGAGAGGATGAAGCATCACTTTGTTATGTAATCCTGTATTGTATCAGGACAATTAAGATTTAGAGGAATAGTCTGTGTCTGTAACAGTAGAAAGTGCTTGGTCATGCTAGAGCACTGAAAAGTTTGCCTTGAAACCAGAAGTTGTCATTGTGTCTGAATCTTGTTTAAGAGAAAAGTGGGTGATATGGTCCAGCTACATAACATTCCATCCTTGTAAATATATACACCGATCAGCCATAACATTAAAACCGCCTGCCTAATGTTGTGTAGGTCCAGAACAGCTCTGACTCGTCGAGGCATGGACTCCACGAGACCTCTGAAGGTGTGCTGTGGTATCTGTCACCAAGACGTTAGGAGCAGATCCTTTAAGTCCTGTACGTTGCGAGGTGGGCCTCTGTGGATCAGACTTGTTCGCCCAGAACATCCCACTCGGATTTAATCAGATTTGTGCTCGATCGGATTTAGGATCTGGGGAATTTGGATGCCAAGTCAACACCTTGAACTCGTCGTCATGTTCCTCAAACCGTTCCTGAACAATTTTAGCAGTGTGTCAGGGAGCATTATCCCGCTGAATGAGACCACTGGCGTTAGGGAATACCGTTCCAATGAAGGGGTGTACTTGGCCTGCAACAGTGTTTAGTAGGTGGTACGTGTCAAAGTAACATCCACATGAAAGCCAGGACCCAAGGTTTCCCAGCAGAACATTGCCCAGAGCATCACACTGCCTCTGCCGGCTTGCCTTCTTCCCATAGTGCATCCTGGTGCCATATTTTCCCCAGGTAAACGACACACACGCACCCGGCTGTCCACATGATGTAAAAGGAAACGTGATTCATCAGACCAGGCCACCTTCTTCCACTGCTCCATGGTCCAGTTCTGATGCTCACAAGCCCATTGTAGGTGCTTTCGGCGGTAGTCAGGGGTCAGCATGGACAATCTGACTGGTCTTCAGCTACACAGCCTCATACAAAGCAAGCTGTGATCCACTGTGTGTTCTGACACCTTTCTATCAGAGCCAGCATGAACTTTTACAGAATTTTGTGCTACAGTAGCTCTTCTGTGGGATCGGACAAGACGGGATAGCCTTCGCTCCTCCTGCGCATCAGTAAGCATTGGGCGCCCATGACCCTGTCGCCGGTTCACCGGTTGTCCTTCCTTGGACCACTTTTGTTAGGTACTAACCACTGCATACCAGGAACACCCCACAAGATCTGCAGTTTTGGAGATGCTCTGACCCAGTCGTCTAGCCATCACAATTTTACCCTCGTCAAAGTCACTCAGATCCTTACTCTTGCCCGTTTTTTGGCCCATGCTTCCAACACATCAACTTCGAGAACTGACTGTTCACCTGCTGCTTAATAAATATACCCCACCCCATGACAGGTGCCACTGGAAGGAGATAATCAATGCTATTCACATTCCCATGTTGAATCTCATTCAGATCACCTGAGACCAATAGTAATACCAGGTGTGAACATTAAATTAAGATCCGGTCCTCAGCCATGCGAATAAATTGGGTATGACCATGTTTACACCCTTGTGACATCTTATTGGAATAACTATAATTACTACCTTATGATCTGGAAGAACCTCAGGCCGAACTCAGAAGTCAGACACCTGGCATGGCGTTCATTATGGCTTCCAGCATGAACACGCAAAAATAATTAAAGAAATCAAAAATAAATCTTTTCCATTTTCCAAAAGTTTTCCATTCCCACCAGAATTCTTCCACATAATGCGAGTGCGTCAACAGTGCACACGCCCTGTGCAGACATGCCCACAACCCCAGAACAGTCTGGGAGAAGTAAGATGTAATATCGGAGTGTGGTGTTTAAAATAAAACATTTTAGTATCTTAAAATCTCTAATGCAAAATGTCTTGTTTTTCCCCCCTAGAAAATGTGATAAATGGATTGGACGCTTGGTCACATGTCTATTCGACTGCATGACTCTTCTCCACGGAGCTGATTCGTGTGTGTGTGTGTGTGTGTGTGTGTGTGTGTGTGTGCGTGCTGTGTTTGCATAGGTTCATCCTCTTCTTATGAGCGATCGGCGCCCTGTGTCTCACCGCACCAAGCTGCTCCGCCGGACTGTCTCCGTACCTGCCGATACCAGACCCCACCCTGAATCAGGTGCATACACACACACACACACACACATAAATACACAAACACCAACACTGACGTAATAACACCCTCTCGCTCACTTCTTCACTACAGTATACATCTCACATAGTAAATATATACACAATCCTCTCACATTCACCCACTTACACACATACACACCTATACTCACATACACACCTCGTATAATGACATAGTATCACTTTCTCGCTTTCTTAAATGCTTTAAACGGATCCCTCACCCACACAAACACACCTCTGCTAAAGGAAGGCTTTGGGGAAAAATCAAACATATACCAATTTTTATTTGCTTCCTTACACATCTCTTGCATACACATGCGTTTGTTGCATTAGCAGTGTGCATTTTTCACCCCTTACTTTCATTTGGTGATGGAACGAGGGAGTGATATCTAACACATTATCACTTGCTCACGTAGTCTGAAATGGTTCACGCATCTAAAATTAAGTCATTTCTAAAGCCCCACCGTTACATTACGTCATAACCAAATCACTTCCCAATGAATTACACCGTAACTCAAACCGCTCGTAATACACGGAATCATAATCAGAACTCTCTTCCTGATATCTCATGTCATAAAGGTGCATTACATCATAACGCTTCCGAAACCCTCCCTAATGCGTTATGTGATAACCAAAGTGCTTCTCAAGGCATTATATCATAACACAAAATCCTCCTGAAACAAAAAAACACTCATTACATCATAACCAAAAACCCTTTGCGATAAATATTGTTATAACCTAAACCCTTCCCAATACATCATATCAGTACAACCATACAAATATGGTTATCCATTACATTACATGTATATTTATGGCATTTGGCAGACACCCTTATCCAGAGCGACTTACAGTGCATTTATCTTACTTGTACAACTGAAGGTCAAGAGCCTTGTCCAAGGTCCCAACAGTGTTAGCTTGGCAGTGCTGGGGCTTGAACTTCTTACCTTCTGATCAGTCACCCAGAGCCTTTAACCACTGAGCCACCAGCTGATTAAGGCCTTTCACAATACATTATGTCATAACAAAACTCATGGCATTATACGTAAACCCCTTACTAATACATCTTCACTGTCAATCCCTTCATAATTCATTATACTGTTAAAAAAAAAAAACACACATTATAAACTGTAACCCAAACTCCTCCCATTAACGTTATAACCCAAATCCCTTGCAATACATTGTCATAAACAAAACCTTTCCCAATTTACTGTCATACCCAAAACTCAAAACTTCCAATACACTGGCTCATAATTGAAACCTTTACAAACCTGTACATTGTGCCATAACAAAAGCCTCCCAAAACCTTAAGAACTCACACATGTCAGTAACCATGGCTACAATTGGAATTATTTGGATCAGGATATCCAGATACAAGGTGACCGGATGGAAATAGGGTCAACGTGGGGCTCTACAGCTGGAAGAACACAAGTCTAGAGTACATTTGACATTATCACAAACAGAAAGTGCTGTTCATGCTGATCATGAATTGTTCACAAGCAGAAGCTATTACGGCGTTCGTGAGCGCAAACGAGAGCTGCTGTACTGTTCGTGACCTGTTCATAAACAGAAGCTGCTGTACTGCTCACAAACTGTTCGCCATCAGGTTCAACACTGTTCGTGAATTGTATTCTAACAGTAGCTTACCTGCCGGATAGTTCACAACCAGAAGCTGATGCTTTTCCTACAGTGCATCCGGAAGGTATTCACAGCGCTTCACTTTTCCCACATTTTGTTATGTTACAGTCTTATTCCGAAATGGATTAAACTGATTATTTTCCTCAAAATTCTACTAACAATACCCCATAATGACAACGTGAAAGCAGTTTGTTTGATGTCTTTTCAAATTTATTAAAAATAAAAAACAAAAAAAGAGCACAGGTACATAAGTATTCACAGCCTTTGATCAATACTTTGTTGAAGCACCTTTGGCACCAATTACAGCCTCAAGTCTATTTGAGTATGATGCTACAAGCTTGGCACACCTATTTTTGGGCAGTTTCTCCCGTTCTTCTTTGCAGGACCTCTCGAGCTCCATCAGGTTGGATGGGGAGTGTCGGTGCATAGCCATTTTCAGATCTCTCCAGAGATGTTCAATGGGGTTCAAGTCTGGGCTCTGGCTGGGACACACAAGGACATTCACAGAGTTGTCCTGTAGCCACTGCTTTGTTATCTTGGCTGTGTGCTTAGGGTCGTTGTCCTATTGGAAGATGAACCTTCGCCCCAGTCTGAGGTCCAGAGCGCTCTGGAGCAGGTTTTCATCAAGGATGTCTCTGTACATTGCTGCATTCATCTTTCTCTCGATCCTTACTAGTCTCCCAGTTCCTGCTGCTGAAAAACATCCCCACAGCATGATGCTGCCACCACCATGCTTCACTGTAGGGATGGTATTGGCAAGGTGATGGCTGGTGCCTGCTTTCCTCCAGACATGATGCTTGCCATTCAGGCCAAAGAGTACAATCTTTGTTTCATCATGGTCTGAGAGTCCTCCAGGTGCCTTTTTGCAAACTCCAGGCGGGCTGTCATGTGCCTTTACTGAGGAGTGGCTTCCGTCTGGCCACTCTACCATTCAGGCCTGATTGGTGGAGTTCTGCAGAGATGGTTGTTCTTCTGGAAGGTTCTCCTCTCTCCACAGAGACATGCTGGAGCTCTGTCAGTGTGCCCATCGGGTTTTTGGTCACCTCCCCGACTAAGGCCCTTCTCCCCCGATCGCTCAGTTTGGCCGGGCGACAGCTCTAGGAAGAGTCCTGCTGGTTCCAAACTCCTTCCATTTATGGATGATGGAGGCCACTGTGCTCATTGGGACCTTCAATGCTGCAGAAATATTTCTGTACCCTTCCCCAGATCTGTGCCTCGATACAATCCTGTCTCGGAGGTCTCCAGACAATTCCTTGGACTTCACGGCTTGGTTTGTGCTCTGACATGCATTGTTCACTGTGGGACCTTATATAGACAGGTGTGTGCCTTACCAAATCATGTCCAATCAACTGAATTTACCACAGGTGGACTTCAATCAAATTGTAGAAACATCTCAAGGATGATCAGTGGATCACGCACCTGAGCTCAATTTTGAGTGTCATGGCAAAGGCTGTGAATACTTATATACATGTGCTTTTTTTATTTTTTATTTTTAATAAATTTGAAAAGATTTCAAACAAACTTCTTTCACGTTGTCATTATGGGGTATTGTTTGTAGAATTTTGAGGAAAATAATGAATTGAATCCATTTCGGAATAAGGCTGTAACAGAACAAAATGTGGGAAAAGTGAAGCGCTGTGAATACTTTCCGGATGCACCGTACGTTGCGGTGCTGCAGAGTATTTCTGGCCGAGGACGCGCTCTGGCGCAAGGGCATTTCGAAAGTACAAAAACATTCAGCAAGAAAAACCACTCATCTTCCACAACTATCCAATACATATTTCAAATACATTTACCAGAACAACTGCCCATCCCTTGTCCTTAATAAATGAATCGGTGCAAGCCAATTATGACAAACAGCCCGTTTTCCTATGCTAAAATGATGTTCAGTGTTAATTAATCAAATGTTTGACCGCTCTCGCAGAGGAAAACATGTTGCTTTTGTTTGTTGATATTGTCTAAACAAATTGATGGGCCAGGCAGCATGCATATCATTGTTTTGAGCCAAAGTTGGCCAGTGGAGAGGAGACATAATTATCACTCATGCATTACGGGCTTTTAATTCATTAGTCCTTCACAGCTTGTTTGCCGTTTGCAGTTACATCCATTCCCCCAAATGGCATCTGAGATCCACCTAACATACACACAGATCGTTATGTGTTATACAAAGGCTTCTGAGCTCGTCTGATCTGATTCACTCTATCAAAACATGCTATTCTGTCGTATTCACAAACACCAAGGTCTTCCAGGAAGTCGCCATTATGTTTTGTCACCATGTCTACCATTTCAAACCTGAGGTGTTGTTTTCGGCACGCTTTTTTTTTTCCTCTCCTGCTGATGGCTACTTTTCATTTCAGAATGACACAAGAGGACTCACCTGTTCTCTCAGCCGTGCTAAAGTTATGATTGTTTTTTTTTTTAATTGCTTTTTTTTCCCAAAAAGCTCTGTTTTTATTCATTTTATGCATATTTTTATATGGAAGCATTACTTCTGGTCTTAATCATATCCGGTACCTAAATAAATAATAAAACATATATATAGGGCGCACGGTGGCTTAGTGGTTAGCACGTTTGCTTCACACCTCCAGGGGGGTTTGATTCTCACCGTGGCCCTGTGTGTGTGGAGTTTGCATGTTCTCCCCGTGCTGCGGGGGTTTCCTCCCCCAGTCCAAAGACATGCCAAAAGTGTCCGTAGTGTATGAATGTGTATGTGAGTGTGCCCTGCGATGGATTTGCACCCTGTCCAGGGTGTACCCCGTCTTGTGCCCGATGCTCCCTGGGATTGGCTCCAGGTTTCCCCCTGAAAAGGATAAGCGGTATAGAAGATGGATGGATGGATATATATATATATATATATATATATATATATATATATATATATATATATATATACACACACACACACATGTATGTATTAGGAGACTCCCTAATGTCAACTTCGACTAATCAGCTTCAAATCCTACAGTCCCCTCAGAAAGTATTGGAACAGCAAGGCCAAGTCTATTTTTTTTTTCGCTATACATTGAAGACATTTATGTTTGGGATCAAACGATGAATATAAGACAATAGATCAGAATTTCAGCTTTCATTTCCTCAAATTTACATCTAGATCTGTTAAACCACTTGGAACACGGCACAGACACTGCAGTGGCTGAGCTGCGTTACTGGATGATTTAGCGCATGCCGCATGTAGGAGGCGATCTTTCATCGCTTAGTCATCATTTTGACGATTTCAGCTCTCTGTGAGCTTGGCCTTTTATTGAGTTTTTTTTAAACAAGACTAAAAATAAATCAGTTGTGCCATGAACGCTCTTGGTAATTTATAGCTGATTGGCCTTCATGAACACATGCACAGGAATATGACGAATATCGGTATTACCAAAAACATTTGTAAACGTGATGGGGAATTTTTTTTTTGTTGGATTTAGCCTGCGGAAAGATTCACACACAACTTTACTAAAAGATTGACGCATTTGTGAGGGCGGGTAGCAAACTATCTAAAATAGTGAGACAAGAAACAGCATCAAAAAACTTGCAAGGTTCAGACGATCAGCAATCAGACTTAACAAGGCAAAGCAGGATCTCCAAAACTGAACTACAGCAGCCGAGTTTGAATATACGCAGCAATAAACAAGGCTTGGCAGACCAGGAACAAAGAACACTGGACGATACTTCGCTTTGATTGTGTGGTGTGGTGATTGAGTCTAGGTGTGTAGTCGGTAATCAGGTGACTGGACAGTGAGTGGGGCTGCATCCGAATATCCCTAGTACCCTACTATATAGTGAGCGAAAAGCAGTATGCCAAAGGAGTAGTGTGTCCGAATTCTCAGTGTTCATAAAACAGTACGCAAGAAATACCCTGAAAACCAACTGCTTCCGCTGAGATTCTGCAGTATGGACACTGCGCTATCCCATAAGGCACCGGGGCCGGCATGGAAATATTGGTAGAATCAAAAATGGCAGAAGGCGGAGTGTCGGTTCTTTTTAAGTCGTAGGTCACATGACAATGCAAACATGGCGGATGTAGTACGTCTGGATTGTATTCGTACTACACACTTATACTGATCGGTACGTACTTATACTGATCGGTACGTACATCAACAGCCGAGCAGTAGCTACTGAATTGAATGCAGTAGGTCCCGTCACAGTACGCGATTTTGTGTGTGTTGGGAGCTGGAGACCAGGGCGGCCATGTTTCTAGTCCGTGATGTGTGTTGGGAAATGGAGTTCAAGGCAGCCATGTTTGAAGGCAGTGGCGGCACCGGGGAGGTACGTGATATAAATAATGCCGTCTATGTCCATTTCACTAATAGGCTTATGACGTGTGATTCCCCTAACTGTTCCCTTATTACATTATTTACAGTCATTTCTACATAGTTTTGCATTGGTTGTAATTTGAAGCAAATCTGATTCCCGTGAGGCGAATTGCAACGAAAATACGGATATGTTGTCTTTACCGGCTAGCTCCGCCCTCTCTAATGGCTCTAAAGATATATGGCAGCCCATACGGGATTTCACTGAGTTTTTTGTGATTGTTGCGGCCAAAAATGCTCGGTTTTGCTGGGCCTTTTTTTTTTTTTTTTTACAAAATTGCGGAGATTTTTGTGCTTTTGTTTTTTGCGGAAAACTACCTCAATTGGCGAAATTGCAATTACACGAGATTGCACGAGATTGTGCGGCCTTTCACAGTGATGTTTATTGGTAAAAGGGACCTTTCAGCTGTACTCGCGTTTGAAGAGGGCTCCTGCCGAACGTGCATTGTGATGACGTCACGTGACGCGTCTCGGCCCGAATCTGCGGAAATTTTGAAAAATTCCTCCGAACGGCTCCTCCGGATACTACGGCTTCACTTGATTCTACGTTCATTTCTGCGGTCGCAAAGGAGCAAAATCCTGGAGGGACCGATATGGGAATTATGTGATGGCTACAGGTATAGAAACACTTTGAAAAATGATGAACTGCTCCTTTAACAATGGTATCAGATACTCCACAGACTCCGGTGTGTCAAAAGTACAACATGTGCGTCATTACAGATTAATTGGTGCATTGGTCATGATGAACAATTCAACAGTCTGAAGTCAAAAAAACATTGCTTCTTATTTTATGTGTGTCATAATATCTGTGTGTGTGTGTGTGTGTGTGTGTGTGTGTGTTCCACTCTCGAACTGTTGTCCAGCTTAGTCAGAGATTGCTTCTGTTTTTGGAGCTTAATTATCATAACACTTGTTAAAGCTACGTTTACAGTCACAGACCTCCATGATACGGTGGTATTACCGCAAATGAATAAATTAGCATGTGTAATAATTGTTTGAGGGCCGTTTGAAGAGTTGGGCCAAAAGAGGAGTGTCAAAGCCAAGGTCAGATCTGGAGAGAACAGTGGGACTGGGAGGCTGTACCAGGGACTGCATCCATGGACTCACATGGACTGATGAGAAAGACCTGCAGAACTACACACACACACACACACACACACACACACACACACACATATGTGGACATATTTGGGATAGAGCGGCTATGCTATAGAGGCAGAATGAGGAGCAAGAAAGATAGAAAGATAGGGATGGACATGTAAGAGTTTTAATGTTACAGAATGAAGGTATTTAAAAACACGAAGGGAGGAGAAGCGAAAAGCTCCGAGGTCACTGCTCATCTACGCTTCAGCGGTAACCATGGCAATAATTACAGACTATTGTAGCAATGCTGTAAGCAGAGGCAGCAGGGTCAGAGAGAGAGAGCGAGAGAGCGAGAGAGGTAAAATAGCGAAGGAGAAAACAAGAAAGAGACAGAAGGAGGGAATGGCAGAGAGATTGAAAGTGTGGGAGAGAAAAATGGAGAAAGGGGTGGACAGAGGAAGAGAGAGAGAGAGAGAGAGCAGAAGAGAAGGAGGATAATATAGAGAGGAGAAAAAGTGAAAGAGAGAAAGAAAGGACCAAAGAAAGAGCAGGGAGAGCTAGGGATAAAGAAGGAGGGAGAGAGATGGATAGAAGGGAGAAAGCAAAAAAAAAGAGACAGAAGGAAACAGAGATAGAGAGAGGTTTAGAGAAGAGAGAGAGGTATAGAGAATGAAGGGATGGAGAGAGATCTGTCTATCTATCTATCTATCTATCTATCAAGCCTTCTTTATTGATCTAATCCTTCTTCCCTTCCATATTTCTCTCTACTCGTCTCATTCATTTCCTCTCTTTCACTTTTTCTCCCATCCTTCCTATTTTCTCACGATCTATATTATCCTCTTTCTCTCCCTCTGTCTTTCTCTGTTTCTCCCTCCCTTCCCACCTCCCTATCTCCATATGTCTCTCCATCTCTATATTACCCTTTCTCTACTCATGTATAGAGAGGAAGAGAGAGAGGAATGGAGAGAGAAACAGGGAGAGCAAGAAATATAGATATATAGAGAAAGAGAGAGAGAAAGGGAGGGGAAAACAGAGACGGAGGGTAAATAGAGAAAGCAATATAGAGACTTGTATATAAACAAAGAGAGATAAACTGTGAGAAAAGTTAATATCTATCTATTTATCTGTCTATCTAGTCTCCATCTCTCCCCTCCTTTTACCCCCTACTTCATGTTCGTTCCTTCTGTGGTTGTACTCTTCAGGCTGCAGGCTTGCGTTGTCATGGAAACAGCAAGTCTTGGTCCTGTCCCCCCCTCCGTGTGCAGTTTGGATGCTTCCTCCGCCTGCTCTTGGCATCCTCTGGATCATACCAACGCACTACAAACAGGGGGATTTGTCAGGATAATAATGCATGCCTTAACGTAGCACTAAGTAGGGGAGCTGTAGTGTCTCTGGCAGCGCTGTGAGCTGGAGTGTGAGCGCTGTGAAGCCGTATGGATTGTACCTGTGCGATTTTTATTACTGATAACATCACTGTATGATTCTAAATCTAGGCTGTTTGTTCCTGGCAGAGTGAATGAGAAATGTGTGTGTGTGTGTGTGTGTGTGTGTGTTTGTTCACTTTGTTTCCTTTTCACTTAGGTTTTAATAAGCACCAGCTTCAGTGTTGGCATAACGTGGGCGGGTTAGAAGTCAACTCCACTCTGCTTTTGTTCACGTTCATCTTATTTCAGCCTGAAACCTGCTGATTAAATGAAGTCCAGCCGTGCCGTATTTGCATAGAAATGGGAGTGACCCTTGATTCAGAACAAGAAGAGTTCAGCTGTTTATAAAGACCAATCGCACATATTTACAAAAGACTAATGACTGTATTAATAGTGTGTAATTTTGTGTGTGTGTGTGTGTGTGTGTGTGTGTGTGTGTGTGTGTGCGTGTGTGCAAATATTCATTTCTGGAAGGGTGGGTTTAGATTAGCGTTGAATACACCCAGTAAACCACTGTGCTTTTAGCTGACTACTAGATTTCAACCTGAATTACCTTTCACAAGAAAGCAGAGTTAAAAGAAAGCAAAAAAGGTCAAAGCAACTAACTGACTAAATGACAAAATGACTAAAAACCATGTAGAGGGTGTCCTATAAGTCCAGCATCATAGCAGAAAAATAAACACGGCAAAACAAATGCTTTTATTTTCAGAACGTGCTCGATATTTCCATCTTTTTTTCTTTTTTTCTTCCCCCCCCCCCCCTCAACGCATAAATTCCTGTGAGTAAACTTACTTGGAGTCATTCTTCCTTGTCATGTACATCATGATCTAAAAATAAATAAATAAATAAATAACCCTACGATGCTGGATTTTTAGGACATTCAATGTGTAACCTCAGGACTAGCTTTGCAAAATCTATCGCAATAATCGCCCAAAAAAATAAAAAATAAATAAATAATAATAACTTGTGTGGATCGGTCTCAGTTCTCAGGTGCACGTATACAGTAATATTCAGCCCCTGCGTGATCTTGCTATTTCGCAGAAATTATCGCAAAATCAAGCGACCTCTGCGATGTTCGGAAGAGCTTGCGATTTCTCTAAATTGCCGCAGATTTGCGCCGAGATGCATCACGTGACGTCGTCATGGCGCGCATTCAGATGAAGCCCTCTTCTAGGCACGTGCGTCGAACATACGTACGGCTAAAAGGTCTCGTTTACCAGCGAACGTCACTGTGAAAGGCCGCGCGAAACAATTACGTACGACTGCAGATTTTGCCGATTCGAGTGGTTTTCCGCAAAGAAACACCACCACAAGATCTCCTCGAAATTCTGTACGGACTGAACATAGCTAACGTAGCTGATGTTGAGAATAGAGTCGAGAGGTGCGTAAGAGAGGAGAGGAGATCACCCCACCATGGCAGGATTATATAGGAAAGCAAATGTGTAAATAAATAAATAAGTAAATAAATAAATTCATGATTGAAGTCCAATATGAGAGTCTTTTTTTAAGTCAGATTTTATTCCAAGACAGAAAAGAAGCACTAAGCGACCATTATACAGAGAATTTCTTCTGGAAAAAGTTTCTCGAGAAGTTACAGAGAGAAGGAGAGAGGAAAAGAGAAGAGAGAAAGAGTTCCCTGGTGATTACGTGTAGTTATTATACAGGACTGAACAGAGCAAAAATCACTGGATTTGATACATTAAAGCGCACCTATTATGGTTTTGAAACGTGCCTAATTTTGTTGTAAAGCTCTCATACGATAGATTTACATGCATCCGAGAACAAAAAACACTTTAACGTGCTCATAATTTAAACTGCAGCGTTACCTTTCCCCCCGAGTGTCCCAAACGACTCGTTCAATGATCCGTTCTAAATGATTCATTATAAACTCCTCCTTTCAGAGAGCGTACTCTGCTCTGATTGGTCAGACGTCCCAGTCTGTCGTGATTGGTCTGCCGCTGTCAGCGAGCAGCCGATGAAGACCAGAGGCGGGGGGCTTTTTGTTACAAACCTACGTAAGTTAGTACAGGAAGTAAAGTCTGGAATCACTAACGACTCGATTCAGCTGTTCAGAATCGATTCCTTCGTTTGGGAGTCGATAACCCCGTTTCTCGTGCGCTTTGATTTTTGAAACTTTGCAGACGTTTTACGTTCACAAACAGCTACGTATAGAACACATTACATGAAAGGAAATATTTGAAAAACCACAATAGATGCACCTTAATATATATTATTCAGCATCAGTACAGCCTGTAACACCATATTGAATATTCATAAAATCAAATCTGTCCCGCACACATGGGCATGTTGATTATGATGATGATGATGATGATGATGATGATGATGATGATGATGATGATGAGGGGTGATGAATAAAACCACCGTTTCAAGCCAGAGCTGTTCGTAGCTCTATGTTCGGAAACTGTGTTTGGGTTTAAATAGCAAGATGTTTTTGAGAAAGGAGCCATGAGCTACGAAGACCTTGACTTGCTCCCCGTCCTCAGACGAGGGCCACTTAAGCCGACCTCAGATACACATTCGTCAGCGATGTGTATCAAAAGAAAAAGGTAGATGAATTAGCAGAACTCTTGAGAAGAAATATAATTACGTCCATGAATAAACTATTTCAGCGGCTGACTAACCGGAGACGTGGATGAATGTTCAGAGTTGTGGCAGCTCGGACTGATTTACGTTGGTCATCAAGACATTGTTGGTCCGTTTCAGGTATTGTAGACTTACAGGTCTGTAGATATACATCGTTTTTCGGTCCACAAGAAGCTCAATATCTTCTGTACGACCACAATAATACTTCAACCTCCAAAAGATTAAGTCTAGATGTATTTTTAGCATGTTTTGAATGTCTGTATGCTTACCGGCATTATTGAGATCTCTAGAGGTTTTCAGCCACCGTTATTTAACTTCTCGCCACTTGCATGTGCTATTGGAACGATCATAAATAAATGTCCTACCTAAATGTCGCACCTTAATATCAGATGTGAAACGATTTGATACCAGAGTTTACAGCTTGTCTCTAAAGTTGTCTTCACAAGCTTGTCAGTTGGTCCTATTTCCTGCTCTCCAAGTCCTCTAGGTTGCCAGATCCATTTTGGCGTCTTCCTAACATTTCCTAACATTTCTGCTCTTCCCCTGATCCCCTGATCTTTTAGGATTATTACTCGTAGATGATCCCAGTAAAATCTTGGCTGAATTCTACACCAGACTGTGTGATAATGTGTTCTCCATGTCAGATTATACGATGAAGATCCTCTGATGATAGTAAAGCGCATGACTACATTCTGCTTACATCATCAATCAGCTCATGCAGAAGATGGGTTTGTGTAAACCCAAACATTCTTCGATGAGAACTTTTTTCGTTAAGTTTTACCATTGCCACTACAGTATTTGTAGTCATCCAACTGCTGGATTTAAGCAGTGCTCACACTCTGAGATCCATCCATCCATTTTCCATACCGATTATCCTACATATCCGCTTACTGCGAGGAGCCTGGAGCCTATCACAGGGAGCTCGGGGCACAAGGCGGGGCACACCTGGGATGGGGGATAAAGGCTTTTCTACCTTTCTCTGCCAAAGCCCTCATTGCCCCTGAGATGTTAAAATGGTAAAGGTTGTTAAATTGGTATCAAAATTATGTCCAAAGCTTCGATAGATAAGTAAATAGATACCGTGCGCGCCATTAATATTGGCACCTTTGGTAAATATGAGCAAAGAAAGTTGTGGAAAATTGTCAATCACTAAAATACTCTGCTCTTATGGATATCAAACAATTCCAAACACAACACGGGTTTATCTATCAATCTCTCTCTCTCTCTCTCTCTCTCTCTATATATATATATATATATATATATATATATATATATATATATATATATATATATATATATAGTATGCAACAATTATCGGCACCCCTATGAATTCATATGAGAAAAATTTATTTGAAGTATATTCTCATTGATATTTTAATTTTTTTTAGTACACCTGGGTGACTAGGAACAGGAAATTGTTCAACCATAACTTCCTCTTTCACAGGGGTATAAATACGAGGTAACACGTAGGCCAGATTCCCTTAGTCATTCATAACGATGGGTAAGACCAAGGAATATAGCTGTTATGTGCGGCAAAAGGTTGTTCAGCTTCACAAAAAGGGGCGTGTCTATCAGAAAATAGCACAAGCATTGAAAACGCCCATTTCCACCATCAGGGCAATAATTAAGAAGTTCCAGTCGACTGGAAATGTTATGAATCGACCTGGAATCGGACGTGTGTCTGTATCGTCTCAACACACTGTGAAGAGGACGGTTCGAGTGGACAAAAAATTTCCAAGGATCACAGCTGGAGAACTGCAGAAGTTAGTCGTGTCTTGGGATCAGAAAGTCTCCAAAACTGTACACAAGGGGAAGTGTCTATAAGAAAATAGCTAGTTTTGTCAATTTTTTTGAACAAAAGGTTAAAAAGCTAAACAGTAAAGGCAAATTTTCACAGCCTTTTTTGCTCATATTTACCAAGGGTGCCAATTTTAACAGAGGGCACTGGATATATTATGCTGTTAATGTTTAAGGTGAAGGTGCTGAACTGGTATTTGAAATGATTCCAATAGCACATGGACAGCGGGGAACTTTCACTGGTGGTGGATGGTCTTTTATTATTATTATTAACTTTGCTTTTCCTCTTCATGCGTGGATAATTCTGTGGGCTGTTAGGAAGATAAGCTAGATCAGTCTTGTTAACTCGCGTGCGCTTTAACACAAGAATCACAACACATTAGTGTGAAGTGTTGCAGCTCTGTGATGAAGAGATTCCTGTAGTTGTGGATGCAGTTAAACAGTTCTGTGTGTGTGTGTGTGTGTGTGTGTGTGTGGTGTTGTAGTGGGAGGGGATTCCTCACCCCTCTTCCTCCCTCCCTCCCTCCCTCTCTCTCAGAATTAAACTCAGAAAAGACGACGGCTTTAACACGCGCGCTTGTGTTTCCAAGACGCACCTCTGGAGCCGCGCGAGCGCAGCCGCCGCTGCCGCCGCCGCTGCTGCTGCTGTGCGTGTGGCTCCACGCGCATGCACGCGCGCGCCTTCTCGTACCCGTCACGCGGTGGAGGTGATGACGTGCCGGCGGTTTCGCCCACCCACGCGCCAACGTATTTTCGACGCGAGATCTCGCGGATTTCATAGCGACGGACGTTCGGCGTAGCTGTGCGCGGTCGGTGCGCGTTGGAGGCTGAGGACGCTGCGGCGCGCATCACTCGATAAACAGCGGGGACGATGCTGCAGTCGGCACGCGGCTCTGCCCAGGGGACACGCGCGCGCCTCTTCTTCCTCTTCCCTTTTCTTCGACTGCTCTCGATTCCTCCGCGCGCGTTTCCAAAAACTGAGCATGCATTTCTTTAAATACCGGTTTCCGCGAAAAAATAGCCGTTGCAGGATGTGTACCGCGCGTTGCGCACTGAATACTATTTTGTGCTGGTGGCGTGACTGGGACAAAAATCTGTAATGTGAAAGTCAAACACATGACCAGCATCCTGACATTTAAATTCTAGATTTTATATGATCTATTTTGCACGACTATAATCGGTTATTGGAAAGAAAAACAAAAAAAACAAAAAAAAAAAAAGGAAAAAAAAAAAGATGATAGCATTCAGCTTGACATCGATACAGCACTGGGAGCCAAAAAGAGACAGAAAAGTCACGGATGCGCGAGCCGGAGGAGGGAGGTGTGTGTATCCGTGTGTAATATCAGTGATTGGACCTGCAGCCGGAACAGGGACAGATAAAGGACAGAAAGACAGGTCTGCCTGAGAGATCTGAACATCAGCATGTATTGCACTGGAGCGGAGGATTGTTGTTCCTTTATGTGTGTTTCCTTCATTTTTTTGAGGTCGTCATAATTATAGAAAATGATTTTTCATTTCTTTAAAGGCTGCATGAAATATTTATGCGTTGCTAATAGCAGATGAGAGCGAGCCCACTGAATTGAATGAATAATTTATTAACTGCACTCACTTATTTTAATTGCGTATGATACTAGAACACAAGCACAGTATAAACCAGTGAACTACACCAGCCAGGCCTTCTCCAGAACAACTACCTAAAATTACCTCTCCACTCCACCCTTGCGAGACTCTTATGTAGTCTTTAATCTTAACATTTGGAGTCGATTCCGAAATAATCTATCTAAAAGGGCACTAAGGCTGTACAGTGAAGATCCAGCTGGACATTTATGGTGTGGACTTTGGGACAGGCCTAGCACCGTTGTCTTACCTGACCTGCGTAAAAGATTCATAGAGCTAAGGGAAAGCAGTGATGGATGTCTTAAAAGGAGAGACTGTCTGGAAAGACTCATTTATGCCTTGCTGAACTGCCACTTTGTAGACTTTTCCCTCTGAGCTCCACAGATTTGCACTCAAAAACAAAGACAGAAGGACTAAGCTAAGAGAAGGCCTGCAAGTCTGAAGCCTCCTCTTTCTTTGGTAAGCCACCATTGCAGTGTACTTGATTAATATTCAGAGTCAAACAGTTGTGTAGTAAAGTAGATTTTGGGAAGGGCATGAAAAAGTGTACATGTCTGTCACTGTGGTGTAGAATGTTGGCAATGTGTATTGTAGTTACGCTGGAACTGGCTGCTCTTACGAAGCTCTGTGGAAACAGTCAATCGTTTTGGATGAGTTCATGATGGCTGAGCTGAATTTCCAGAATGAATATAGCTTGAGCTCTAGAATCAATCCAGCAAGATTTCTAGAATAATTCCAGCTAGAGTTCAAGAATCAATCAAGCTAGAGGTCTAGAGTCAATCCAGGTCGAATTCTTGAATCGGTCAAGCTAGAGTCCTAGAATCCATCCATATAGATTTCCAGAATAAATGCAGCTAGAGATCCAGAATCAGTCCAGCTAGCGTTCTAGAACCAAGCCAGCTAGAGTCTCAGATTCAGTCCAGCTAGAGATCCAGAATCAATCCATCTAGAGTTCTAGAACCAAGCCAGCTAGAGTCTCAGATTCAGTCCAGCTAGAGTCCCAGAATCAATCCATCTGAACTTCCAGGATTAATCCAGTTAAAGTTCTAGAATCAATCCAGTTGGGATTCTAGAATCAGTCCAGCTGGAGTTCTAGAATCAATCCATTTAGAGTCCCAGAATCAATCCAGCTATAATTCTAGAATCAGTCCAGCTAGAGTCCCAGAATCAGTCCAGCTAGATATCCAGAATCAATCCATCATGAGTTCTAGAATCAATCCATCATGAGTTCTAGAATCAATCCATCTAGAGCTCTTGAATCAATCCATCATGAGTTCTAGAATCAATCCATCTAGAGCTCTAGAATCAGTCCAGCTAGAGATCCAGAATCAATCCATCATGAGTTCTAGAATCAATCCATCTAGAGTTCTAGAATCAATCCATCTAGAGTCCCTGAATCAATCCAGCTAGAAGTTTAGAAACAATCCATCTAGATTTCCAGAACAAATCCAGCTACACTTCAAGGGTAAATCCAGCTACAGTTCAAGTATCAATTTAGCCAGAGTTCTAGAATCAATCAAGCTGGAGTACTGGAATAAATCAAGCTGGTGTTCTAGAATCAATCCAGCTAGATCTCCAGAATCAATTCAGCTAGAGTTGTAGAATCAATCCAGCTTGAGTTCTAGAATCAACCTATTTAGAGTTCTAGAATCAATGAAGTACTGGAATTAATCACGCTGGTGTTCTAGAATGAACCCAGTGCTCCAGACTCAGTTCAGCTAGAGGTCTAGATTCAATCTAGTTGGAGTACTGGAATTATTCAAGCTGGTGTTCTAGAATCAATCCAGCTAGAATTATTCCAGTTTGATTTCTGGAATCAGTTTAACTGAAGGTCCAGTATTAGTCCAGCTGGAGGTACATTATCCATTCATCTGGAGTTCCAGCTGGAGTTCTGTAATCAACTTAGCAGGAGTGCTGGAGTCAATTAAAGCTGAATCTCTAGCATCCTACCTTGGCCTGGTGCAACTTTGTCAAGACTTTGACCTTACCAACCAGATTTAATAGGCGAAATGAAAACATTTCAGGTAAAATATAGCAGAAAAGAATTAGTTGAGCACTGATGCCTGAAAACCAGTGTAGAGTACAACGCCAGAGTTTTAAATGTCATCCTATAAGTTGATTCATATTGATGTTGCATTAATTAAGAAAAGCACTGGGGATTTCACAGTGCTGCTCCTTGGCAGAAGACAGTATTATCTTCATCTTCTCATAAACATTATCTTGTTATAATAGAGTTTGAGTTGTATTGGTGACATAAGGTAAGATTGAGGGGCTGATGAGACTACATTAGCATGATGGGTATTCTGCGGCACAGAGATCAAGCTGCAATTCAGGCACCCTTATAAAAATGGATGCACTAACTATTAAGGTTTGGGCTTATCGTAATAGGATAAAGCTCTCTCTGTTTTTTAGGGGTCCAAGCATTAGAGGGTATTCTGAACCTGAATAGTTAACAAAAACAGTCTGAGATTTGTAAACAATATGAGCAAAACATGCCTATCAGTACCTGTGTGTTGGAGCTTAATCTACTCAAACAGCTGTAAGTTTAATGGATTCATACAAAAGGTCATTCACCAGGGTTTTACCAGCAAGCATAACTCCCACCAAGCTGACGTTTGGTGTACTGCGTTGTCGTGATATTCTGTAAGTGGATTTCTAATAATGACTGGGTTACTTAAACAACATGGCCACCATCAGCCAATCAGCTTTCAGTAGGAATTTCACACGGTTAGCATTTACTTTACATCACAAAACTTGAGCAGTATGTTCTTCTATGGGCGCTTTATTGTTCTCTCTAACTTGTTAAGAACTGGCCACTGAGGGGGCAAAAGGTGCTTGGATCTGGCAGATCGCTGCTTGCACCTATATTTCTTTTATTTTATTGCAGTTTGTCGAACATATTGTAACAAGAAGTACCATCAGGGGATGTTTGGGGGTCTCCTCTATGTTCAGGCTCATTTTATATTGTATCTGTTTCTATGGTAGCAATGATAGCAGTCAGACTATCTTGAGCCACGATGTGTGACGTGTCCGTAATGACATATGATGTGTGCACCCCAAAATTCTGTCTAAATCTGACCTGGACAGCTCTGACTGTGAATTACTGTTATGGGATTGGCAGAGTGACTCCCCTGAACACAGTGTTTTAGAGTAATTCCCCCCGACTAAATAATAATGCTTATTTTATTTTTAACACAAAGTCCATGTCATGGCAGCTTTAACGTTTTTTTTTTTTTTTTTAACTAGGTTAAAGCATAACCATCTTAATTCATAAATGTGATAAAGTAAAGTTTGCAGCTCTACCAGTAATGAATTCTGGCTGTTAAATAACCATTGAAATCCTTCCATTCTCTTTGTGTTTAACTTTGCTATTATTACAGCTAATTATTGTTTGAGACTGAATGAAAGTGCACACTAATAACACCCACGGCATCTCTTAATTTAACCGTGTTCGTCACTGCAGTGGATACTTTTTAAGGCGTTTGCGTAATATCACCTTGGACTAATGAGTGAGCTCTGCTGTAATGGTTGGCTGTGCCAGAGGGTGCAGATTGCTTAGCCTTGAGCTTTCAAACATTTGAGAATAATGCACATGTACGCTGTTGTTGTTTCTTTACTGAGTTTATTCAATTGTGAGGATGGAGGATGGGTTAAGAGTGTCAGTTTGACTGAAAAGATAAACATCTTGAGACCTTTCCATTTGTTTTATGACAAATGAATGCATTTTCTGAGTGGTAATTTGCATAAGCTGTAGCATTTAGTCTAGTAGAAGAGGAAGCCTTTATTTGTCACATAGAGTGCTCTTGGTAAATATGAGCAAAGAAAGCTGTGAAAAATTGTCTTTATTGTTTAAACTTTTGATATTTTGTTTAAAAAACTCACAAAAATACTCGGCTCTCGAGGATATCAAACTATTGCAAACAAAACACAGGTTTATCAAAAAATATCTTTGTTAAATATAGGTGTGATCATTATCGGCGCCCCTATGAATTCATATAAGAAAAATATATTTGGAGTATATTCCTATTGATATTTGAAATTTTTTTAAGTACACCTGGGTGGAACAGGGAATTTTTTAACCATGACTTCCTGTTTCACAGGGGTATAAATATGAGGTAACACAAATTCCCTTTGTCATTCATAACAATGGGTAAGACCGAGGAATACAGCTGTGATGTGCGGCAAAAGGTTGTTGAGCTTCACAAAATGGGGCGTGTCTATAAGAAAATAGCACAAGCATTGAAAACGCCCATTTCCACCATCAGGGCGATAATTCAGAAGTTCCAGTCCACTGGAAATGTTATGAATCAACCTGGAATTGGACGTGTGTCTGTATCGTCTCAACGCACTGTGAAGAGGACGGTTCGAGTGGATAAAAAATCTCCAAGGATCACAGCTGGAGAATTGCAGAAGTTAGTTGCATCTTGGGGTCAGAAAGTCTCCAAAACTACAATCCGAAGTCACCGACATCACCACAAGGTGTTTGGAAGGGTTTAAAGAAAAAAGCCTCTACTCTCATCCAAAAACAATCTCGAGCGTCTTCAGTGTGCAGACACTACTGGAGCTTCAAATGGGATCGGGTTCTACGGTCAGATGAAACCAAAACAGAGCTTTTTTTGGTGATAAACACCAGAGGTGGTTTTGGAGCACACAGAGAGGTAGAAATATGGAGAAGTTCCTCATGCTCACAGTTAAATATGGAGGAGGATCTTTAATGTTTTGGGACTGTTTTTCTACCAGAGGACCTGGACATTTTGTTAGGATACATGGCATCATGGACTCAAAGGGTGCCAATAATTGGTACACACCTATATTTAACAAAGATTTTTTTGTATAAACTTGTGTTGTGTTTGCAATTGTTTGATATCCATGAGAGCAGAGTATTTTTGTGAAGTTTTTGAACAAACGATCTACAGTTTAACAATAAATACAATTTTTCACAGCCTTCTTTGCTCATATTTACCAAGGGTGCCAATATTAGTGGAGGGCACTGTATACATAACAGTACAGTGAAATCCTTTATATGCGTATCCAAGGTTTGTAGGAAGTTGGGGTCAGAGCCATAGAATAGAACAACCGTGGCAGTTTGGAGTTGCTGGGGCTTGAACCTTCTGATCAGTAACAACTGAACCGCCACTGCCTCCAATGTACAGTAATTTAACCAGAACACTTACGTTTCTCAAAGTCGTACACTTGCCCATACGTACATTTTGTGAACTCGGTGTCGGAAAAGTTCGAATTTATCATCCAGTCAACTACTTGGACTGTCAACAAGCATGGAAATGGACGACTTCTTACGAACGATACTCTCAGAGAACAGTATCTTGACTTAACATCGTGATCAAATTTCAAGCGACCCTGGAAAGTTCTCCCTGTCCACGCTGTACTCTATTTTCTTAGTATATTTGTATTGTTTTCCATGATGATACTTGATAGCAAGCATTAGGATACAGAAATGTAAAGGAGCCTAAGAGGATGCACTGTCACTGCAGTGTTCTATGGTATTTATAGTCATCTTTGAAATAAATACATAAATACAGACAGGTTCTATGAAGCGTAGCCCTTAGATGCACCTTAGATATTTTGTCACGGGGCTGGAAATCAGAACCCACTATGATGACATTTTGCATTTATTATCAAGTTCTTATAGTTATTAGCCTGTTTGTCTGGTCAGTACGACAAGTAGCCTATAAATAACGTCAACTCGGACCACGCGTGTTCTGTCGGTGGAAAGTTCAGGAATAAAAAGCTCCATGGCTCCAATAACTAGACATAACATTATCGCAAACATTCGAATAATAAGCCTAATATTTGATTTGTGCCATAAAATAAATCTGCTCTGAGGCGTTCAGTGGAATTATTTACAAATCTTTTTTTTTTATTAAAAAAAAAAGGTTTGAAAACCGCTGCCATAACGTATAAAAGTCATATACACGGAGGGTTTTATAGCTATTATAACGTTTGCGGTATAAACAGACACGGGTGTAAGAGATGACCCAGAGTGCAGAGGGGACCTGGCATCATTGACTGGCAAACACTGTTCTTGCTGCCTTGACAGCATGTCACATTACTCTGTCTTGTCATCTTTTTATTTATTCATCCTCCACCTCCTCATTCACTCTCTCCTCACTTCTTGTCTGCCCACTCGCTCAGTCCGGTCACTCTTCACCCTGCCTTCCTTATTCCGCCGCCCACCTGCTGTCTGCTCTGGGCAGTCCGCCTCAGGTAGCAAAGTGTCCTTACATAGCATTTCCTACATACACTTCCGGTAACTTGGCCAGCCGACCGGTTTATTTTTGATGCCCTGTAAATGCTAGAACAACTTGAGTGCTGCATTAAAGATTCAGTTTGAACCAAAAACAGATAAAACTCTATAAAACTCTGCTGTAAAAGGTGAAAACCTGGTATGCAGCAAGGTAAATGCGGACACAATTATTAAAACTATCGCTAATTTATACTGGTGCACTTTTCAACACTTCATTCAGTAAAATAATGACTTTAAAAGAAACAAAACAAAAGGCACACACACACACACACACACATAATAAAGTTATAACTAAAATACATGTTTTAAGTAGATACAGGTGTAACCACTCACTCATTACCCACTTGTTCCCTGCCACTCCTCCACAGTCGCTCACTTACCAGCTAAATGTACTAATCATACTGATCTGGAAATTGCCTGGACATGGCCTAATATTCTAAAAAGCATGCTTGATGGACATTCCTCAGTCTTTATCAGGCGAAGTTACTCCAATCGTGCAGAACTAAAGAGCACAGCAGCACAAGAGAATTACGATTGTTCAATCGTACAAACCTAGAAAGCAACCGATGTAAAGACTGATCACAGTACGCTGTGCTTAATAGGCTGCCTCTCACTGTCTAGTTTGTAATTCAAGTACAAACACAGTTTTGGTTAAAAAAAAAAGAAAGAAGAAGAAGCCGTATAGGAAAAAATAACTGTGAGGGATTAGTGAGTGGTTAGCACGTGTGCCACACACCTCCAGGGTTGCGGGTTCGATTCCCACCGTGGCCCTGTGTGTGCGGAGTTTGCGTGTTCTCCCCGTGCTGCGGGGGTTTCCTCCGGGTACTCCGGTTTCCTCCCCCAGTCCAAACACATGCATGGTAGGCTGATTGGTGTGTTCAAAAGTGTCCATAGTGTATGAATGGGTGTGCGATGGATTGACACCCCGTCCAGAGTGTACCCCGCCTTGTACCCCATGCCCCCTGGGATAGGCTCCAGGTTCCCCGTGACCCAATAAGGACACAGAAATCGGATGGATGAAAGGCAACAAATTCATCCAGAGTTTATGTAGTTCTTGGGTCGTACTCTATATCGTATTGTATAATCATTACACTCGTTACATAATCATCAACACACTTACTCTACGTTACCGTAAGGCTTATACATTAGGTAAAATGTTAAGCAACAAATGACCGTAATTATTTATTTATTAATTAATTGACTGACCTGCTAAACGGCGCAATGCTGTGATGACACTCTGACACCTTATTTGGGCTCATCAGTTTGAGGATAAGTATTGATAGAGATAGTAATGGAGTCGGAAGCGATAATCCAGGAGGAACATAGTGCACAGTTAAAGAATAAAAAAAAAAAAGACTTCTTCCAAAGGTTTGTAATTAAAACAGTTCCTTTAAGCCCTGAAGGCATTCTTTCATCTACATAGGAGGATTTCACAGTTATTAACCCGATTGCCGAGTCCAAATCAGACCAAAACGAACACTTTTGGTTTGTTTGCTCTTTGTTTTGGTTTGGTTTCACACTGCACACAATGAAATGAGCTAAAAAGCAAAAAAAAAAAAAAATTGGCTAAGGGACAGACTGACGCATTGAACTTGCAGTCATTGATCAAGATCACTCGAGCATAGAGAACATGTAGCAATCACTCAGTAAATAACTACATCATGATATAAATAACTGTTTTACAGCGTGTGTTTTCTCTTTTTGTTCGACGCTCCAAATCTCCGGAACACGTCACGTTTCTACAGCTTTGTCCTTTGGCTCAGTTTGTGCCTTGCGGCTCAGTTTAACATCTTGCGACCCGAAATACAAGGCATGTTTGATCCACTTCTTGAACTCGGGTTGATTCAGTCGAATCGCTTCCTCTCTGCAACGAAACCACACTACTGTTCGATTGGAAGCAGACCAGAGGTCGATTCAAACAGACTACATTCTATATATGTGGAAGCATCCTTAACCTATTCTGGCATTCAGTGACAAGCAGAAAAACAGGAGAGACAAAAGCATAGCATTAGCGTTGACTTTACCCTTATAAAGCATTCATTTTGTTCATAGCAATAGCTGATTTCCTAACCAGCAGTTCTTTTCTCAAATTCCTAATGAATGCAGACTTATTTGAATGCTTTTCTATAAATATTAATCAGCATTAACACCGTGGCCAGATGACAAGCAGGACTGCATGATAATCTGTTATTAAGGTGCGTTTTTAGAGTTTGTAATTTGCATCGACTAATAAATAAACGAAAAGCTGTGATTGAAAACTCACCGTATGATGGGCGTCATAGAGGAATTGATCTGATACTACTGTTAATGTGTTTTTCATTACACGTGAACGGACTAGGAAAAGGAACAAACTAAGCATTGGGCGTTTTGTGAAGTCAAATCCCCGAGGCTTGTTGCTAGCATGTTGGCTCATGGTTTCCTCATACACGCACTCAACATGCACTACTTGAGATTATACGCAAAAGAAAAATGCAGGGGTGTCCAATCTTATCCGGAAAGGGCAGGTGGGGCTGCAGGTTTTCATTCCAACCAAGCGGAAGCCACACCTGAGTCTACTGAAAGCCAAGATCATCTGATTAAACGGGTGGAATCAGGTGTGGCTCCTGCTTCGTTGGAATGAAAACCTGCACCAACACCGGCCCTTTCCGGATAAGATTGGACACCCATGATCTAATGCTTGTCAGATTACTTTAGTTTAAGTGTTGACTTTGACCATGGCATGGTTATAATGAGTCTTTATTGGTCACATATATTACAGCACGGTGAAATTCTTTTCTTCGCGTACCCCAGCATGTCAGGAAGTTGGGGTCAGAGCGCAGGGTCAGCCACGATACAGCGCCCCCTGGAGCAGAGCGGGTTAAGGGCCTTGCTCTGTGACAGCGTGGTCCCCGATATTCCAATCAGTAACCCAGAGCCTTAACCGTCACACCCCCACCTGGTACCAGATGGGCTGCTTTGAGTATTTTAGAAACTTCTGATTTTCGCACACAACAGTCTCTAGAGTTTACACAGAATCAAATCGAGTGGCAGTTCTGTGAGCTGACAGGAAGACTACCTCAAATAACCACTCTTTACAACCATGACGAACAGAAAAGCATCTCAGAATGCACAAAATGTTGAGGTGGATGTGCTACAACAGCAGAAGACCGCATCAGGTTTCACTCCTGTCAGCCAAGAAGAGGAAGAGAGAGAGAGAGAGAGAGAGAGAGAGAGAGAGAGAGAGACACTACAATGGGTGAAGATTGGAAAAAAAGACCAGGCGACATTTTTCCTAATCTTGTACTGTCCAGTTCCGGTGATATTTAGCTCGTGCAGTCAGTGAGACACTGCATATCAATATACGGTACTCTCAAATGTCATTTTTCTCATTTCTGTTGATCCAGATACAAAAAAGAAGGCCTTACTAATTTTCCAGTAAATCCTCAATGAAGATATGAGCCGAGATATATCATTTTTCAATAGATCCAAGTCATATGCTCATATTTCCTGTTGGGTTTAGCACATAGGTTGAGATATATATATTTCGGTCTCAATTTTCAAAACCCTTAGGATATCTGATATATAATTCATATATGATCTTTACGGAGCAAACACATCTGTGTGTGAGAGCCAGATCCTGCTGGCATGCAGTCTGTCATCATACCTGACACGAAAAGGATTATGGGCTCATTCTTAGTCCCGATGTGTGTTATGTTGGCGTATTAATAGTCTGATGGATCGAAAAATCCTGTTTCGTTTTCAAACGTTTATATCGCATTTATGACCGCTTATCTATGCTCCTTTCATCATGAGCGTTCTCTTCTATCGCTCCTTTTCTTATGAACGGACCCGGAGAATCTAACAGCCTTATAGATCTTATATCCTTCCCTTAGAGACCTGTTGCGCTGCGACGCTCGTCCTGAATGCTCAGGGTTATTGTATTGCTTATACTGATATTGTACACCCACTCGGAAAACCAATCCTCATTTCTGTCTCTCTCTCGCTCTCTCGCGCTCGCTTTTTCCTCCCCTCATTCCTCTGTGTTGATGCACATAGCAGAGCAGGCTTGGCTTGGAGCTATTCCCACCCACACATGCACACACACACACGCTCTACAGCTTGTCATCACATTTACATCCTGAATTGAGGTGTGTGCGTCAGTGTACATGTGTGTGTGTGTGTGTCTATGCATGGCGTCAGCACAAAGCAGGTAAACAGAATGATGTGCAATTTGCACTCAGAAGCTTCCACAGCCCCAGCAGGCATTCACCGTGTAATTAATATTACCCTGCTTGTGTGTGTGTGTGTGCTTTATGACCAATTAAAGTGTTAAGTGTTCGTTATGAGGAGCATTAGTGGACGGCCGTGTGACTCTCCCTCACACTCCGTCTCGATTCCCCCCCACCCAATTTATTTCTAGACAATTTCCATCCAATAGCTATGATGAGGAGGAATGGTCTGCACTTATATAGCGCTTTTTTAACCTTCGCGGTCCTACGAAGCGCTTTACACCGGCTCTCTTTCACCCATTCACACACACACACTCACACACCAGTGGTAGCAGAGCTGCCATTCAAGGTCCTAACTTGCCGTTCAGTGTCTTTCGGCACGTGGCGTCACATGGGCCGGGAATCGAACCGCCAACCCTACGATTGGAAGGCTAACACGTGCTTTCTGCAAAAGACTCGAAGCCATTCGTTGCATGGTTTTTTGAACTCATGCAGTGTCGTAGATATTCGGAGTACAGCGCAAGATGGCTAATTATGTTAATACAAGCCAACTGCGTAGACCAGGGGCGTCGAGGGTAGCATTTCTGTCTCGCAGCTCCAGGGGTCTCTGGTTCGATCCTGAGCTCGGGTTACTGTCTGTGTAGAGTTTCGTATGTGCTCCCTGTGTCCATGTGTTTCTCCAGGTTTGTGGAGAAACATGCTGTGGATTTGGGACGCTAAATCACCTGTAGGTATGAACGATTGTGTGAATATGCGTGCATTGTGCTCTGTGATTGACTGGCATCCCATCCAGGGTGTATTCCTGCCTTGAGCCCAGTATTCCCCCGGATAAAATGAACAAATACTTTGATTGACCAGCGTCACTCTAATCACCAGATTGAGAAGGTAACAATGGCATTCATCCATCCCCAATCATGGATCTCCCACCAAGAGGGTAAAACCCTAGATACAGTACTGATCCCAGTTGTGATCCCTGTGTATGCATGTGTCTATCTATCCTTGTCTGCCCATCATTCACCCACCTGTTCATGCACACTCAGTGGATTCTTAACACTTACAGTTTTTACAGATTTAACAAGCTGCAAAGTCTAAAGTCTTTCTCAAGGAAAATAAGAAGGATCAGATGCTTTAGTGTTTTCATGATTTCATGATGCCTTCTAGTCTCTCCTTCCATGCAAGTCAGTAAATACTGCTGGGAAACACATTTCATGTGCAGGACACCCTGAAAGTTTTTTTAAGACTATGTTGGTTATTGGCAATAGCTCACTATCAATGTGTCGGTAGTGATTTGTGTATCAATTCCCTAATGACAATACTAGCACAATATTGCTGCATACCCATTCATGCATTCATTCATTCAGTCAGTCAGGGTTGTGGTGGATGTCGGGAACACTGGGTGTGAGGCGGGAATACACCCTGAATGGGACGCCGTTACACTCACATTCACACCTAGGTCTAATTTAGCAAAGCCAGTTCATCTAACACCATGGTTTTTGGAAGTGAGAGGAAAACCGGAGAAAATAACACGGACATTGAGAGAACATGCAAAAGTCCGCACAGACTGTTACCCGAGCTGAAGATCGAACCAGTGGACCCTGGGGCTATGAGGCAACGACACTACTTGCTGCTCCACCATGGAGCAGTTCTGTCCACCATGTTTTCAGATTTCGGGATGATGCTATGGGACCGCTGTTGAAAGACGTGGCCTGTTATTTTTGTCCAAAATGTCCCAAAATGTGCTCTCTCGCAAGACAGCTGTTCTTACACGGCCTTGTGAATGGGAATGATTTGATCTCTGATCCAAAAATGAAACACCTCAATAGTTCTGATATTTGGAAGTGTAAGAGATAATAGCATTGTGCGGTGATTATCTTGATGTATTGTCTACCGAAATATTGGCACTTCCCTAATGAGTCCTGAAGAAGAGCTCCAGTAAGTGTGGTTTAATTACTGTGAAATGTGTTAACGGTGAGAACCTGGTTTGAAATCTGCTGCACCGAATGGGCAGTGCAAATCGATACGTCTCTCATAATCGAGCACGTAATTAAGACACGGTCGATTTTCGTCTTATTCTCGAAAGAAACCGCTCCTCCACAATTTCAATTCCTTCCGGCCTCTACAGTGAATAAGAAGCTTGGTGGCGTCGCCTGCGTGTAGCACGACACTATTCTGTGGATTTAAATCTCTCTTGGGGAATTTTCTACATTTCTTCCATTTCTTGCAGCACATCTCAAGAGCGATCCGTCTGTTCTCCTGCTGGTTGTTCACCACCCACCTAGCTACAGTTTTTTAAGAAATTTAAAAAAAAAATAAAAAATTTTTATGAACAGCCTGGGGAATATCTTTGTAGGATATGAACTGGTTTTGATGAGGTTTTAGTTACTGTTGGTTTTAATATTCATATGAACGTGAATTTTCTACCAAACCGAACTCGTTTCAACTCGTACATAAAACAGATTTGTTCATCATTACATGAACTCTAATTCGCACTTGTTTCCACACATTATTGATGGGTGATGAATTGCTTCTGGTGCACCTTTTTTGTTGCTATACACTAGCTGGCTATCTAGTTCATAAGTGCTGTATCTGGAGTCTGTCCTAGGAACACTGGGTATGAGGCTGGAATATATCCTGGATGGGATGCCAGTCTATCTCAAGGCACCACACACACTCATTCACGATCACATCTAAAAGCAATTTAAATTTGAAAAACCGCCAACCGGCATGTGGTTGCGTAAGTGGGAGGCAACTGGAAAAACCCACCCCCGAAGGAAACACACAGGAAGAACCTGCAAGAACCCAACGCTGATGCTGCGAGGTGGCAACACTTAAATTATTCATTAAATATATTTCTTAAAATGTAAGCTCTAACGTAGAGGAGGCTGCTTCCCTTAGTTTTGACTTTGGAGGCAATAATGAAAATCCAGGCACAGCTGAAGTGTGTTGCAAAATGGAAATATTGATATAGAAACATCACTGATCTCTGATTTTAGGTATCGTATTCCATAGCTTACCATATTGGTTGCCATGTTGGTGATTGTTGGTTTGTTTGTTTTTTTGTTTGCCACATGAGCTGCAACCTGATTGGTTGGATGAGGCTTGATCTCACCGAGCAAAAAGTCTGAAATGCTAAACTAATGATAGATGAATGAAAAATGCAAAACACCAGATATATTATAACCTGCCACATTTGGACTGTCCTGTGATCTCATTTGATTACGTGAACGTAGTTTAAAGTTTATTTAATATTTCATTCAAGAAAAACATATTTAAGTATTTTTGAAAAATCATTGTACAGTATTTGATCTGCTCTAAACGAATGATTTGGCAAAAACAGTCGAATATGGAGAAAAGCCCTGGAAATGTTGTCGATCAGCCAAAACATGTTTTGTTCATGTTCACTGTTTATCTATCCATCCATCAATCCATCCATCCTCTATTAGACTTTCAACTTAGCAAGAGAGTATTCTTGTTGCAGTATAAAATGAATAGAAACAGAGATTACTATGAGCCAAGCCTAGGTTTGTTCCTGTTTATGGATGACAGAAAGTCCCAGTGTGTCCTAAACATATCTATTTATCCATCCATCCATCCATCCAAACATCTATCCACACATCCATCCATCCCTCGATCCCTCCATCAATCCCTCCATCAATCCATCCATCCAAACATCTATCCACACATCCATCCAAACATCTATCCATCCCTCCATCAATCCCTCCATCCATCCATCCAGCCATCCACACATCCATCCAAACATCTATCCATCCCTCGATCCCTCCATCAATCCCTCCATCCATCCATCCAGCCATCCAAACATCCATCCAAACATATATCCCTCCATCCATCCCCAATTAGACATTGAAACATACTGTGGAACTATGATATAATCCATCCATCCAAGCATCCATCCATCCATCCATCAATCTATCCTTCCATGCAGAAAGTCCCAGTGTGTCCTAAACATATGTATTTATCCATCCATCCAAACATCTATCCTTCCATCCAACCCTCCATCAATTCCTCTATCAATTCAAGCACCCAGCCTTCCATCCATCCCCAATTAGTCACTGAAACATACTGTGGAGCTGTGATATAATCACAAACATTTCTTATTCCATGTTTGTGTGTGTGTGTGTGTGTGTGTGTGTGTGTGTGTGCGGTTGAATGTTCCTGTGCCGTGATCCCCCTGTTGGCTCTATGTGTCAAAATCTTTCACTTCTGAAATGGAGGCTGTAACCATGGTGATCCTACAAAGAGTTGGAATTCAGAAAAAAAACTATACTGTTTAGTGGGCAAGAGAGAGAGAGAGAGAGAGAGAGAGAGAGAGAGACACAGAGCGAGACAGAGAGAGAATGCAAGTGCTCTACTGTGCCATTCTGTGATTACGCTCAATTGCCTTGACATTGGAGCTCTTCCTCGAAATCTGCCTTCACAATGCATTTACAATACAAATGCCAATAATTTCCTTTTTGTGCTGGAAGTGTCCTATTCTTCTCCTTCATCACGGTACCTTGAAACAAATCACTCAGTTATATCAAAAACCTTTTCCAGTAAAGGTGAAGTTTGTCTTTTTTTTTTTTAGCTCTCTGGTGCCTGCTAGATGAACTGAAATACAGTTCAAATAAATACAGACCTTCCACTTCGTCCCAACAGAACAAATCCCCAATGAGGAAATTCCCCTGTGTGTCTCCTGAGCAGCTTTGCCTTGGCTGTGGTGTGTCATGTCACGGCAACACTACAAACATGGCCGACGACTACAACTCCCAATGGAGGTCTCAAGCTGGAGATCTGGAGCTCCAGCTTGAGACTAACCGAGGTGGTCTCCCCTGCAGAGCTCCAGCCGGACTTCAACGTGACGACCCCCGCTCCAGATCTCCAGCTTGAGACCTCCAGTGGGAGTTGTAGTTCGTGGTGCGTTCTGGTAAATGGAGTCGCTGGTTTGCCGTGACATGACATGGTATGGTTAATTTCTGGGCCAGAAAAAAAATGTAAATAGATGCTTTAAATGAAAT
Source organism: Ictalurus punctatus (assembly GCF_001660625.3). Taxonomy (NCBI): domain Eukaryota; kingdom Metazoa; phylum Chordata; class Actinopteri; order Siluriformes; family Ictaluridae; genus Ictalurus; species Ictalurus punctatus. The sequence goes on along the minus strand of NC_030429.2, from coordinate 23,878,745 downwards.
GATCGAATTATTATTGCGAATCACAGTTGTTGTAAATCGTTCCTCGAATGTCTCATCCATCCTTTCAACACACTCAGTGCTGTTTGTCTGTACTCTTCTGCACATGTATGCTATAATGATTTCTAATTGCACTATCCGGTGTGACCCAGAAGAGGACTGGTTCCCTTTAGAATCTGGTTCCTCTCAAGCTTTCTTCTGCGTGTCATCTCAGGGAAGTTTTTCCTCACCACCGTCTCTCCTGCCTTTCTCATTAGCGATTTAATTCTACATGCAGATTTCTGTAAAGCTTCGTTTTGACAACGTCTAATTGTTAAAAGCACTATACAGATATCAAATTACATTAAAAGCTGATTGTGAAACCGTCAAAATAACAGCATAATAATCTTGTTAACGTGTCTTCTATCCGTCGCTCAACAACACTTTTTTTCCCCCGGTTTATCATTAGGCTTCATTTACCACTGTCATGTTACAAGGTTGATGCGGAAGCAATCGCAGATTTTCAAACAGTTTAATAAACGAACAAAGAACAAAACAAATTCACTAAGACAACTTGGCAAAATACTAAACGTGGAAGCGTGGACGAAAGCATAGAAGACAATTACGTGAGACCAGGAAGCAGTGCAAACAGTGGCTATATATAGGAGTGCTCGTTTACAGAAACGTGATTCAGGTGCAGGTGGTCATGTGACATATTGTAGTACAGTGCAGTGGCTGATGGGAACTGAAGTTCAGAGTTACCTCCTTGATATATGACAACACCAAGCTAAAAGCAAGCTCATTAATCTACAACTGTACTTTGCCTTGAAGCTTGAACTACTGTCAAAGCTGCTGTTATGGAAAATGAATCAACACCTCCTGACCAATCAGAATCAAGAACCTGACAGTGTTGTCGTTGAACAGAGAATATATTTGAGTTTATAGCCTCTATAGCTCTGCTTGTGAGGAACTGATTTTTTTCATCTTCAAACCCCGACGGTACACGCCTGCACTCTCACTACACTGAGACTAAACTTAAGACATTTTATTTTTCCTTTTAGTTTCTTGTTTTTTTTTCAGAAAGCTGTTTCACATCATTGTACCGCTGTCGGCCTTTCCGCACAGCCACTCTCCAGAATCTAGTGGAAAACCTTCCCAGAAGAGTAGAGCTTATGATAACAGCA